>NC_056745.1:980657253-980809753 GCF_019279795.1 Protopterus annectens
AAACAAGCCTGTTTGTATTCCTTGTATTACCAGCCTTATTGCACTTTGTATTCTCAAGTAGTGTAGGAACTGTCATATGCTCACAATGACCAAAGTAATTCAGTCTGAGACAGTTTCAAAAATATGTATGCAATCTAGACCATTCTTGTTACTCAGTAAGATGATCCATGAGCATCACACACTACCAGCACACATATCTTATCCCAAACATACTAAACTGCCTTATGGTGAGGCTTTAAAAGCCTCTACCAATACCTCCTAGGTTTAAGAAGACCAAGCCTCAGCAGCTATCCACCACCACATCAGCGTCTTTACCCTCTTTTGGGGTCATCATTGTAGGGTTACAGAAGTTATTATGTGACTTGAGCAGTGCAGAATGAAAATTTTCCTGTAGCCAGACAGGAGCAAGTATAATAAAACTATAAAAATCGCTTTGTGTTTTTAATTTGTCTTTGTAAGTAGAGTATGTTAAATAGTAAAGCTGCATTTAATTAATTTAGTCTGTTTTTTTTATTCAAAATAAACTTGTTTTATGGTCATCTAAATGTTTTATTCACTCTGATGGATTTCAGTTGTTTAGGATGCATATATACAAATATATGAAATATTAATTCCTTTTTTTTATTTGACCTTTGATAATTAGGAAAATTCGACTGACCCAATGGCCCATTTTCAGGGGAGGCCTGGAGAGAAAAAATACACAACAGATTCAAAAACTTTAAACAGTAGTTAATAATTGGAGTACATTTACAGAATATTACTAGAATAAATTGTGATCAAGAATACAATATGTACTGCAAGTAGCAAGACATTTTCAAGAATGGGTAGCCTATGTCAAGTAAGCTAACACATAGTTATTCAAAATATTGAGTACATTTCTAATGATATGTGGAGGTGAGAAATAATAGTGTGTTCTGCTGCCAAAATATACAGAAGAATAGAATGAGATGAGGAGTAATGAGCAGGAGCGAAAATTAAGAACATGGAGAGAGCGTTGATTTGTTATTAGAAAGATGAAAATGTTAACGAAAGACATGAGAGAGGAAAATAAATGGCTGAAAAGGTAGAAGAACATACATCAGCAGTATGGTATCATTAAAGTGAGAGTGTCTTTTGATGTTAAGGCATTACTACCTGCTAATAATATATGGAGGTGTTAGTGAATTCAGAGTGAGAAAGGCATAGTTACAGTGAGTATGTTGCCATGCGTCTGTTTTGAGGGTTCGTCAGGTAAAAGTTCATGTGTCAGATATTTTTTTAGATTGGTCTTGAAATTGGAAAAGTTGCTAGTAAGTTTAAGGGAATATGGTGATAGAGTTGAAGCAGTATACACAGCTGGAATAGAGAAAGGTTCCTGCTGATAGGTGTGATCTGTAGGTAGTGATGAGCATTTTTTTTTCATATCGAAGTAGCCTAACAGAGGTGCATGTATGCAATAGGCCCAATAGAGCTTTACTTTGTTCTGGGTTGTATATTAATTTGTGGAGTGTTAGTAGTTGGGTGTGAGTGAGTTGTTTGGGTAATTCAAGCCAATCAAGCTGCTTTAGAGCTAAGCAGTGATGGGATCTGTTTGATGAGCTAGTGGCAAAGTTTGCTGTTTTATTGTAGCATTGGCTTAGTTTATTTTAGATGGGAATCTGAAGGTTAAGCAGCACAGGGGAGCCATGTAGTAAAGTGGTAAGTAAGAGTATAGAGGCCAGGGGTTTATTGGATGAATCAGTTAAGTAGTTTTTTGTTCTATACATTGTCCCTAATTTTTGGTGAGCTTTGTTTTTTGATAACCTGAAATTTAACTTGCATGCGCAATAGGTTATTATCAATGGTCATGCCTAGCAGTTTGGTTTAGGGGGATTACTTCTGTAAGGGTGTTATCAGAAGCTGTTATTAAGAAACTTTGAGATGTGTAAGAGCTTTTTGGAGGTATAGCAGTAGCTTGTTTTTTTTTTTTTTTTTTTTTTTTTTGATTGAGTAGAAGCTGGGAATTATTGAACCAGCTTTCAACTGATTAAAATGAGTCTTGGGTGAGGTGTTGTAGAGTAATTAGGTTAATAGCAGGACTTATTAATGTGTAGTCGTCAGCATATCGAATGAGGAATGCTTCACATTTGGTAAAGTGTAGGTCACTGGTAAATATGTTGAAAACAGTGGCCCCAGTTTGGAACCTTGGGGAGCTCCTGTTTTGGTAGGTAGGAAAGATGAGTAAGAATTAATCCATTTAACAGACTTTCGTCTAATGGAAAGGTAGCTGGAGCAGACTAGCTGGTGGAGGTGTTTGATAGACTAAGTGAACAACTGTTTTAGAAGAAAGCTGGTGGAAACTGTATTGAAGGCCTTGGACAGGTCCAGAAATATGATAGAAACCAGCTGGCCTTTTGCGTCTGGCTAGGTTAATAGTTTTGGTGAAGTTTAAGAGAGCTGTGGTATTACTGTGCCCTGGTCTGAAGCCATGGTGTATGGGGATTAGGAGACTGATTGTTTGTAAATGAGTCATTACTTGCTTATGCATGCATTTTTCAAGGATATTTGAAAATATCTTGCACTAATAATGTTTTCATTACCTTTGTACCATTGCACAAGTAATGACAATGTAAAACAGTAACAATGAAACAAAACTTTACACTTATTTTAATTGTTTCCCAGGTCTGAAGAGGCCTTTTCCAGAATATATTGTTGATGTGTACTCTATGGACATTTTTCCAGTCGGATGGTGTGAGACAAATGGCTATCCTTTAACTCCTCCACACAGAGCAGTAGGTAAGTACTTCTCCATCTTTCATTGCATAGAACATCGTATGAAAGAATATAGTCTTCTCATGTTATAAAAATAATCAAAAATGATATAAACTTTTAATGTAATTATTTTATCTTCTTGTATGTAGAGTACAGTAGTTGTTTCTTCCAGAGGCATCTGGTAGTTCATTATGCAGTCAAGATTATAAACTGCTAACAACTTTTAAACTGTATACATGTGTTTGTGTCAAATGTTTGGTTACAGGCTTTGTAAGTGGGATTAAGTCAAGTTACCAGTCTAATGCTGTCAGATCAGACCTGAAAACAGGTACTTGTGATTAGTGGACCTTAAGGTGCTACTTTATGAAGGCTGAATTTAATACACTGAAATATACTGGTGCTGCTTTATGGGTTCATGAGTGCCATAAACTCATGGAGATCCAGAAGTGTAATGGCATCATGATGATTGCAAATGAGCTTGTGTTTTACCACTGTCCTGCATTCAACATTATTTTAAACCTACAATGTCCTCTGACAGTTTTATGCTATATTCTTCTTCTGTTCCATTAATGTGGATGCCTGCCGCCGCAGTCTTGATTATTTCTGAAATATAATCAGTTTTCTTGTGAGAAATGTTATGTGTTCAGTGTAGCAAGAAATAGTATGCTCCCAGCTGGTAGCAAGATAGCGACACTTACTTTAAACTGAAATAAACCATGCTCTTTGGTCCTTTCATGTAAAAATATTGCATATTTTCAGTCAGATTAGTCAGTAGCCATTCCAGATACTCTCTAATGCAATTTAGGTCGTTATTTAAAAGTATCTGGCTGAAAGCAGGGGATAATATATTTTTAATTGTGACGCATATCAGTTCAGGAGATGAAGTTATGAAATATTTAGTTTTTTTTTTAATGATCTGGTTGGTTTTCTCTCTTTGTACTCTTTCCACTGAGGGAAAAAAAACACTTTGTTCTGTAGTTGTGCACAGACAGCCATTGTGATAATGAAGAAGCTGTCAGCATGGAAATGTTCCTTTAGTATAGAAGGTCACTGAAGCAGAACATTTTGAATGTTTTCCACCACTTCCTGCATGACCTTTTTGTTTTGATTTGTGCTCCATAAAGATAACACAAAATGTTCTCTGTAGGAACAGCTTGCCCCAGCTGCATATTTTTGGTAATACTTAATTTTGTGGAAGAAGGTGTTGTAATACACTATTTTATAAAGTCAAGATCATTTTAGGGGTCAAGTGTTTGCAAAGTTAGTTTATTTTTTCCTTACTATGGAACAAAGTTTTCTCCCAAACTTGCACCAGGAAATTAACAGAATCTGTTTTGCTGCATCACTGAACTTCCCATATTCACTTGTTTGCTTGTTGTTTTCATTTTTAATAACTGTATATGAACCGTTTAACTGATCCTTTGCAGCTGTTGCCACAGCTAAAAGGTACAAACAGAAACGTTTGTATGTTGCATATAGATGAATTATTTACATTAGATACAAGTATTTAAATTACTGGATTTCAGTGTTGTATTTTATATAAAATACTACATAGTTCATAGTTAAGCGTGCAAAATGTTTCTAAAAGGATTCAAATTCCTGTGCTAATAACACAATATGTTTGCAGAATAACTGTTACTGTGCAAAGGCTACCCTCCATCGTATTAGCAAATTAATTATTGTAATTACAAAGTACTGATTTTTAATATGAAATGTGCTCAGGCAATGCATATCAATATCTGAGTGCATTTATCATGCAAGTATTCAGTTGGGGTAGTGTTTAAGATTGTAAACAAGTGCAGAATACGCATTGGTGTTTTTAGTTACTTTTTTGGTCAGTGTTTCTAAAGATTGTGCACTTGGTGATGGTGTTAGTTATTCAGAATGGTCATTCTGAATGTTATAGGATTTAAAATATTTCTGATCTAAGTGGAAAGAGAGCTCCATTGTGCTAGAGCTGTAACATTTTTCCTCAATTACCAGGTTCGTAATAGGCATTTTCATTTTTAGAGCACCATATTATTAAGATGCAAATGAATGCTGTTGCATTTTTTGTACAGTTTTCCAGCAAGTATTGAATAGTATCCTGAGGCTTAATCATGTTTGGGTATTAAGGCTGAGGAATATTGTTTTATTCCCACGTATCAGTCTTGTCTTAGAGGATGCTGTATTTGTGGACAGAAAGCACTCTGTCTGTAGCACTTTAAAAATTGATTCCATGTGTAAATCCCTGAGGACTAGACTAGCAGTCTGACTAAGCATCTTAAAGCAAATACCTATGCAAGATCTTTTGCCCAGCACAGGTTCCGAGATAACTCAGCACGTTTCCATTCTGTCAGTGGAAAATTAGTCCAAAGCTTCGGACAGGGCAGGCAGGCAGATGTGTTTTCTCCTGTGCCATTCAGTCTGTTCCACATGCTCTATTTTTTTTTTGTTATTTTTTGTATGGACAAGGCTCTGAAGAAGCCTACAGATTCCTCAACTTCTCAGGTCAAGGGCTCTGTGATTAAGACCCTTTCAGCAACTATTTTAGAGGGCTTCCACTATACAAATCAGTTCTGATAATGTTGATGCTGTGACTAGGGCAGTAACATCTGGGCTTGTATCTGCAGTAAAAGGCATGGTTAAGCATGGTCTTTCAAGAAGGAGCCGATACAATCTATTCTGGATACCTTCAAAAAGGGAAAGACTCATTGACCACTAAGGAGGGTCTTAATGATGGTCATTTCTGCCATCATCTGCTTTTTGTAGAGCATTCCACCAGTGTAAAAGTAACACTTTCACAGACAGAGGCAAACATCCGAACAATAGCTGTTATTTCTCCCTCTCACTATCTCCTTGCCAATTTTCCATTTAAACAGACTACTGAAAATGCATCAGTGCGGTCTTGACTATCTATTAGAACTCCACTCAGTAGGCTAGTTCTTCATGTTTGCACCAACTTGGAAAACCACCAGCAAGGACAAGTAAGTGAGTTCTAGATTTGGTTTCAAACAGCTACATCTTGGACTGCTTTGAATCTCTCCTCTTAAGATGCCTTCTTCAGGGACATTCAGCCTCTGTGGATTTTGTAGATTATACTCAGGCTATACTTGTCATAGGGGCCAGAGAGCCTGTTCCTGCTTTAGAAAGAGGAAGAGGGTGATATTCGCACCCCTTTCTATTTTTGGAGGCAAAATCAGGGGTGAAGTTGGGATGTTCCATCCCATTTTAGATCTCAGCAACTTTGATGCGTACATCTGGTGCATCAAGATCTGATGATGTCCATTTTCATCTGAGTCACTGTTGGGGCTTGGATGTAGTCTTGGCACGACCAGACGTGTGGATCCAGGGCTCTGACTCTGATTAAAGAAATAACATGCCTAAAAACTTTGAGCACTGTGGGACCAATACCTCAAAAACAATAATTTGACAAACAGTACAAATACTATCTCCGTAAACAATGCGCTCAAATCTATGCTAAACAATTACTTGTGAGATTGTCACAAGTCTTTGTGAAATTATGTTAAAGAATTAAACTTAAATGTCTGTGAGATGTGTAAAGCGTACATCAAAAGAAGCAGCGTATAATCAGCATATAAAGAAAATGTGCTCACAAATACAAATCCATATTCAAAAAAGTCCAATTATGTAGAGTGTATGTGTTAATCCAATGAATGTATGTACATAGAAATAAAACGTCCCTTAATGTCAACATACAATGAAATAGTAATATGATTAAAAATGTAAAGAAAATTATATAGTAATGTACAGTATGTAGTAAAATTTCATATGACTAATGTTTAATGAATTATTTATTATTTTTTGAATGAACTCAATTGCTTACATCACTGATTTAATCTATTTAAATAACAGGAAGTGACGTATAACTGTTTTTGAAAATGTTTGGCAGGAGCCAAACGAAAGCGCTTAATTTATACTGTCTTTTTTATGCTTTGTGGATTTGTTACATTAAACCCTTGCTGAGTATTATTCAGTTGGACATTCGTTTTTTGTGGGTTTTGTGCCATCATACTTTCGTCGAGCAAGTCCGTTTCTCTTGGTTTACGTTTGGTTTGCTTATTCCACTTTATTTACTTTAGGGCAAAATGTCAGCATATATTTTCAATTTGGGTCTAATATTTGTCATCCTGACAGCTGATTTGAAAGACATTTTGTTTTTATTTCCGTTTTTATCTTAATAATGAAATAATTATATTCTAAGTGAGGTGTTACCGTTACAGGAATTTTACAACAAGGACAGGGCACTTCACTGTGGTCTAATAAACTAATCCATTCTAATCGTGTCTCTTCATTTGTAAGTCCAGTTTGTCAAATACTAACATGATTATAAGTCTTGTGCACAGAGCAGTACTATTTTATGTTTTACTGCTTGAGGTGGAGTTTGTAGATATATGCAGAAGAGGGAAGAATTGATCTGATGATGTTTGTTTCCATCCAGTCTTAACCTGTGTGTTATCGGATCTGACTCTGATCCAACTCAGAATCGTCAGACGTAGAGGTCTGCCTCCTCTACCTGTAAGCCCCAACTGTGGATCACTCTCCCCCAGATCTTGTTTAAAGCCATTGTCTTGGGATCATTGTCAACAAGTTCCACTGACTAGTATCCTTTTGGATATTTTTTTGACTAGCATTTTGTGGCGTGTATTAGCATTCCCGCTTTTGTCCTCTTTTCTCTTGAGATGACACTGTAGTTATTTAGATTATGTGTGTCAGAAACTAATTCCTTTATTTTCCTAGTTATTAGATAGTAGCTGCAGAGTAACTGTTGAGGTTATTGCCTTGTTGTCTTGTTACACATTAATAGGTAATTAGGTAGGTTAGTTCAGTTACTTGTGTGTTTTCACTGTGTAATAGGGTGCCTTTGTTACCCCTAAGATGGACAGTTCTAAGGATTTGGGGTTTAAGAAATGTGTGTTGTGTGGGCATAAACTGTCTCTGCAGGATGCTCATGACAAATGTGTGTATTGTTTGGTGTTGCTCATTTGGACACTGTCAGGCATATGCCACATTCGGCAGTTGCCTATTATTGAATGGCAAACTAAGTTGTAGTAAAGGACCTGCTCAAGCCATCTTCACCTTCTTCTTCCTCCCGCAGTAATAGGTCTGACAAGTGGGAGAAGGAGATATAAAGAAAAAAAGAGGCTATGGCCTATGAGTAAGACTGTGAGGGCTGCAAATGACCCTCATTTTCAGAGGAACTGCCAGAGCCGAAGGTAGACCACCCTTTGGCCCCTCCAGGTCTGATGCCTTTGAGTCCTTCAGTACTGACTTGGCCCCAGTATCTTATAATGCTTGTATCAGAGTCCTCTAACTCCCCAACTTTCAGCATACCAGCCCCCCTTCTACCTAAAGACCCCACTGCTTCCTCAGGTAGACTGAAGTTACTCTTCTGCCCTATTACTTTTGAAGAGTTTTCTCCAGGGCCATCTCCTTCTCCCCATCAGGTCTAATTTTACCCTTTTTTAAGAATCAGTTCCAGTGGCCACATGAGGTCATTAAAGCCACCTTTGATGGCCTCATTGTTTAGGTCTGTCAGCTCAGTCTGGAGCTTGAAGTTTTCAGATGTGGAATGATTGATGAGATCCTACCTGCAGGCTTAGGTTCAAGTGATGAGATCCTACCTGCAGGCTTAGGTTCAATTAAGTATCATCCCTGTCTCCTTGGTCCAGAGATCTGAGGATGTCCTTACATTCACTGCTGCAGTATTCTTAACAGATAGGATTCCTGGTATGGAAGCCCAAACATCTGGCGAGTCTACCAAAGACTACTTGTTGTTTTTAAAAGGTATACCAAATGTCACCCAAATGCTCGTTGTGTAGCATAGGCCTACCATAATCAGAACTTCTTTGCCGCCAGTCTGAACGTATCATGTTAAGTTGTCTATCTCGCCTTCGTTCTTGCTGGTCGGGATTGGAGCCGATCCTCGGCTCTGACTCGGCCGTCTTCTATAGCTCGAGAGCTATTTACTGGCTCGAGGCTACCCCTTAACCCATGATGCCTAGCGCTAGGTACCCAGATCTTGTTTGCCACTTAAGCTGCAAGGTGTTGTTTTTACTGGCTCAGGCTTGTAATAAGTTTCTTATTGAACATTTCTTCTAAGATTAGTGTTTTTTCGGGAGTTATTGTTTAGTTTTTAGTCTCTACTTCTTGTTGTGTTAGCTAAGTATATTGTAGTTCCCCCCCTTAGAACTCGTTTAAATTAGAGAGTTCTCCCCCTCCCCCTCCCATCCCTTTCTGTCAGGTTAGCACTTAGTTTCAAGGCTTTCCTTCTATCTTCCTTTAGGTAGCCATTTAAGTTAGAGGCTTCCTAGTTTTAAAAAAAAATCTTTAGCTTTAGCTGTAGTATACTGTATGTTTTTCTCTCTCTCTTTTTTTTTTTTTTTTTTTGCTGTTATTGGTGTTTTGGTATTTTGTTATAGCTTTTCGGCCTTTTAGCTAAGATCAGTGTAGTATCTCTTCAGGTATTTTGTCGGATATGTCTAAAGAATCCAAGGTATCTGGATTCAAGAAGTGTGACTCATGGAGTCAGAAAATGTCTCTGACAGATGGGCACACTTCTTGCGTCTACTGCTTAGGCGCAGTGCACCTGCAGGACTCTTGTTCTATATGCCATGCATTTAGTCCAAGAGTTCTGCAGGAGCGCAAAAATAAGCTTATTCTTAGAGGTCTTTTAAAGCCCCAGGATTCACCAGCCAAGGCTCAGCCTGTGAAATTCACAAAACCGACCAAATCGTCAGCTCCAAGCTCGGAGCCGTCATTGGTTCAGACTTTACCTCCAGTTTGGTTCCGGCTGGAATCGAGTCGATGAGACTATCTCCCCATCGGCTCCAACAGAAACTTCAGAGCCACAAGAGGCTGAGGTCCCCTTCTCTAGAGTCCATACATTCGGCTACTCGGTCTCCCGTGCTTCAGAGTGAGCGCAGTCACAGATCTTCCCACTCCTCTCGGTCCTCTAGGCTCTCGGATCACGATGTGGAGAGAGTGGTCAGTAGGTTGCTGAAGTCGCAGGCACTTGCCAAGATGTTGTCCATCCCTCCTCAACAGGTGTCGGCTCCGTCCACTTCTATCGATGTTCCTCCTCCTACTCCTTTGAACTCTGAGCTGGAGTTCGTTGGGGTTTGAGTTGTGGAACCGTCGGCTCGGATAACTATATCTCCTTCGGTTCTCTCATCAGCTGCGATTCCGTCGAGGGACCTGGGTGCTGAGGCTTCCTCGTCGGCTCCGAGGGGGCGAGTGGCATCGGACCCTTGTCTGACCCCATTCTCCCTCTCGGAGCTTTGGCGCAGGTGAGTTCGGCTCCTACATCGGCCTCGGAACCGTCTCCCTCAGTGCGGAGAAGGATTCTGATTTCCTCGGAACTGGATCCTTCTCTGTATCGTGGCAGGGATGCCTTCGATGTCATGAGGCGTGTGCTGGTCTCTGAGTCAGCTCCACGATCGACCCCAAAGACTCCATCCCCTGTAGTGCCTTTGCCAACCTCTGCTCCTCCTCCAGACACCAAGCGTGGGGAACCGGCTCTCCAGTGCACCCCATTGGGTGTTTCCTCTTCTTCCAAGGCCTCCCCTGATCATTCAGAGGAGCCCCCTCGTAAGAAGAAGTGCAAGAGGAAGCACATTGACTCCCCTGAGTCTGTCACTTCTGATACAGACTTAGATGATTCGGAAGGGTCCCCGAGGTCCCCCTCTGAAGATGTTTCCTTCTCGGACAGCCTAGAAATGCTTAAGCAGAGGGGGAACTGGAGTCCCTAGCCCCTACCGAGGATGAGTCTGTATTCCTGGATGCGTTTGGTTCCTGATCTTCCACCTTCTGGGTTTCTCCGCCTTTCGATCCACTCATGTCTGTGGTGGCTCGAAAGGCTTGATCAGCCTCGGATACAGTGGAACCAACTCCGAGGAGACCAAGCAAGTTTATCACTGCACCCCTTCATAAACAGTTCCTTACCAAAGGTGTTCCTGTGGATGCCATGTTGGTAGCAGCAGCCACTAAAAAGCAGTTAGCGGAAACTTCTTTGTCTGCCCATCCTCCTAACAAGGAGTGTAGGACTATGGATAGATACGGGAAGCAAATGTTTGCTTCATCTACCTTTTCTTTGAGGTCACTGAATTACTTATGCCATTTTACCATGCCATGCCGGGCTTCAGAGGGATCTCCTTAAAGAGCTCGGAGATACCCTTCAAGATACATCAGCTGAAGGGGCTCAAGCTAAAGTGGCTTCCCAGCTTGCAACCCTTAATTCCGTAGTCAGCTCCTCCATGAGGCTCATTTCCTATGCAGCCAGTGGTGCGAGTACAGGCGTGGCCCTTAGGAGACACGCATGGATGTGGCTGTGTAATTTTGCGGTACCCTTTAGAGCGTCATTTACCAACATCCCCTTTGATGGTTCCTTTCTTTTTGGACCACAGGTGAAAGACACTTTGACTAGGTGTGAGCAAGAAGACAAGACTTTCTGCTGTGGGAGTCCTTTTTTCCACTCCTTCCAGACCATACCCCAAGGGTCAGAAGAGTGGTAAAATGTGGTTCCGAAAATCCCAGGGAGCCCCGCCTGACACACACAGCAATTTTTCCTCCAGGGGCAGAGGAGGAAACAACAACAACAGACGCTGCCCTCGTGGCAGAGGGGGTCTGCAGAACCAGGGCAGCAGAGAATCCTTCTCTGGGAAGCCCTTCCAGCATCCCTGAAGGGTTGCCCGGCTGCCCGTCTCTGGAGGCAGTCGGGGGAAGACTTTCACTGTACCCAAAAGCCTGGCAAAGTTTAATGTAAGACAAATGGGTACAGTCAATTATATCCGGAGGTTACAAAATCCCTTTCTCTCAGCCCCCCTTACCGTCAAGCAAATCCCTTCCAGATGTTCCACCCAATCTGAGGGACCAAGCAGTCATATAAGTTTCAAAACTGCTAGAAAAAAGAGTCATCCAGGAAGTCCCGGCAGACCAACATGGATCCGGAACTTACTCAAGGTTTTTTTGGTACAAAAAAGACAGGGGACTGGAGACCGATTCTGGATCTCAGCAGACTAAACAAGTCTGTTCAAAGAACAAAGTTTTGGATGGTCACGCTACAGTCCATTCTACCCTTTCTGTGTCAGGACAATTGGATGTGCTCCATAGATATTCAGGATGCGTACTATCACATCAAAATGGACAGGCCCTCCAGGAGATTCCTTTGCTTCCAGCTGGGAGCCAGGCATTACCAGTTCAGAGCTCTACCCTTTGGTCTCACCACAGCCCCCAGGGTGTTCACCAAATGTATGGCAGTGGTCACTGCTCACCTGAGATGTCAAGGATTCCAGGTGTTTCCATATCTAGATGACTGGCTCCTCACTGCTACTACCAGGCATCAACTTCTGCAAGCCAGGGACTACACAATCACAATCTGCTCCCAGCTAGGCATTACAATAAACTTCGAAAAATCTGCCTTGTTGCCCTGTCAATCTATCACCTATATAGGAGCAGACTTAGACACAAGGAACATGTCCGCAAGGCTTCCGCCAGACAGGGTATCATTAATTCGCCAGCAAGTACAAATCCTAATGCAGAGCAAAAGGATCCAAGTCAGATTCGTCCTTCAGACTTTGGGTTCCATGGCAGCGGCAATTCTCCTAATCCCTCTGGCCCGCTTTCACATGAGAATCCTTCAATGGCTTCTGTTCACACAGTGGTCTTTCCAACAGCTTCCCGTGTCTCACATGATTATGATTACAGAAGCATGCAAAAGGCACCTTTCCTGGTGGATGGGTCTCCCCACTAGTGTCTCAGGGCAGACCCTTCATTCAGCCCCCTCCGGTTACCACAGTGACCACAGACTCTTCCCTGATAGGGTGGGGGGGACATTATCAGGGCAGGACAGTCCAAGGCACTTGGCAGCTTCACGAGTACCATCTGCATATAAACGTCTTAGAAATGAGAGCTGTGCTCTTAGCATTGCAAGCTGTTCAGGACACTCTTCCTTCTGGGACCATTGCAATCCAAACGGACAACATGTCAGTGATGTGGTACATCAACAAACAGGGCGGAACCAGGTCCTACTCCCTATGTCGAGAAGCACTCAGACTCTGGCAGTGGGCGATTTCCTCCCAACGATTTCTGATTGCGATGCACATCCCTGGGAGGTCCAATGTCATAGCGGACAGGCTCAGCAGAACTATTCTCATGCCTCACGAATGGTCTCTGAACCAGGTAGTTGCGGATCTGATCTTCCGCAAATGGGGACAGCTTTGCTGCGACCTTTTTGCCACCCCCTTCAACAGCAAATGCAGCAACTACTTCTCCCTTCTTCCGCTTCCTGGTCATTCTCCCAGAGATGCTCTAGTCCACGATTGGCCTCAGGGACTTCTTTATGCCTTCCCTCTGTTTCCCCTGATACCGAAACTCATACAGAAAACAATGTCGTTGGGTTGCAAAATGATCCTCATTGCCCCCTACTGACCTTGACAGATATGGTTCCCATTCCTGCACCATTACCTTCTCGAGCAGCCTTGGACTCTGGATCCCATTCCAGACCTACTGATTCATCAATCAGGCGGGCTGCATCAATCCCTTCAAACACTCCAGCTCACAGCTTGGTTGCTCCACTTCCAACCTTAGCCAGGCTTCCCAGCATTTCCTCGGCCGTACGTGAAATTATTGTCTCTTCTCACAAGTCCGCCACTGGAAGAACTTATGCTAGCAAATGGAAACGTTTTTCTTGTTGGTCAGAGGCTAGGAACATAGATCCCTTTTCAGCCCCAGTTCACAAAATCTTGGAGTTCTTAGCAGAACTTTTTAATTCTGGGTCGGCTTCTGCTACAATCAGGTTTCAATTAGCGGCCATCTCTAACTTTCATGTTGGGTTGTCTAATGCAAACATTATGTCTCATAAGCTATGTAAAGCTTTTCTAAGAGGGACTACTCTCCTTAGACCCCCAGTGATAGATCCCCCTCCTCCTTGGGACCTAAACTTGGTACTAACCTCCTTAGTTATGCCCCCTTTTGAACCTGCAGCGTCCTGCTCCATTAAGTTTCTATCTTGGAAAACTCTCTTTCTGGTAGCTATTACTTCAGCCAGATGTGTCTCTGAACTTCAGGCACTATGTGTCCGTCCTCAATACTTAGTTTTTCATAAGGACGTGGTTGCTCTGAGGATTAATCCCTCTTTCCTTCCTAAAGTCTGCTCAGAAAATAATTTAAACCAATCTATAGACCTACCTTTGTTTTTTCCTAACCACACCAACAAGGCAGAATACAAATTACATCAATTTGATGTTCATAGACAATTACGTTTTTACCTGCATAGGACAAAAGATATAAGGAAGTCGGACCAACTATTCCTTTCCTATGCTCTGGGCAAACAAGGTCTCCCAGTTTCCAAAGTGACCTTATCCAGATGGTTGTCTCACATTATTACTTTCATCTATCAACTGAGAAACAAAGAGTTATCTATCAAACCAAAAGGTCATTCAACTAGTGCTTTGGCCACCTCTGTAGCCTTTCAGTCTAGGTTGCCCATGGACTCTATCTGTGCAGCTGCTACGTGGGCAAACCCTCATACCTTTATTTCTCATTACAAGCTAGATATGGTCTCCAGGAGCATAGCTAAGTTTGGTTCCACTGTTCTGAAAAGTCTGTTCCAATGAGCCACCCAGGATTGTAGGTGCTAGGGATGCTGTCCCAACCAGCAAGAACGAAGGCGAGATAGACAACTTAACATAAAGAAGTTATGTACCTACCATAACATTCCATGTTAGTTGTCTTCATGTCGCCTTCTTTCTTACGTCCCACCCTCCATCCTCCTATCCTATTGGACCGAGAGGAGTTCAAGTTTCACTGGCCGAGTGTTCTCTGGCTGTTTACAGAGTATGACAGGTGTGCTCAACATTTTGTTTGTAGAGGTTCATTCTCTAGCTATGGCTAGGGTTAGCTGTTTTAAATGAGATCTGGGTAGCTAGCACTAGGCATCATGGGATAAGGGGTAGCCTCGAGCCAGTAAACAGCTCTCAAGCTATAGAAGATGGCCGAGTCGGAGCCAAGGATCGGCTCCGATCCTGACCAGCAAGAAAGAAGGCGAGATGAAGACAACTAACATGGAACGTTATGGTAGGTACATAACTTCTTTTTTTTTACCATTGCTTTGTTTGCCTGCATCTGTTTTCTGCCAGTTGAATGCATTTTTATTCTCCAGTGACTACCTACAACTGTTTGCTGACTTCTGTTGCAGTGCAAATAAGTGTCCCATTGGGGATTTTGTTTTTTCTGTCTTTTTTTGTGAGCCTTGTGGTTAATGTCATCCTGGAAGGGTAAATGCCATTGGGAGACAGATTCCCCATAAAGATCGCCACGATAAGTGTCTTGTCTGTTTATTTCTCATGACCATAAGTCTTGTTTTATTTGTCAGGCATTTGATCCGAAAACCCTTTGCAGTAGACTTTCTTCCCTTGTATCTTGAGAACCAGCATCTTAAGCTTCTCGCTAAAGATAAAATGGAAGGAATCTCCCGCTCCAAGGATCAGCCATTAGGGAAGAAGGTAAAAAAGGTGCATCCAGAATCTTCCACTGTCCAGCCTCTGCCAGGTGTTTCTGCCAAGGTCATTACAAACTTGGAGGTTCTCCCGGCTGTGTTGTCAGACTTCTCTGCTGCAACCGTGTCAGAGGCTGGTGAGGGTCTAGCTGGCAGCACGTCCAAAGAGGCTTTGCAGGTGTCCATCTCAGAAATTCAGGAGGAACCACTGTTGATTTTGTTTTTCCGAGGGCCTAGGGGAGTTCCTCAGTTTTTAGTTGGGGAAGAGGTTCCTACTATGGTTCTCAATTGATGTTCTGTATGTCATTCTAGGGGGGTCCATTACCTGGCAGCCTGGGAAGATAAGATCGCCAGACCACAATGCTTTGCCAGAGATGGCCTGCATCTGTCTCTCCTGGGCTTTAGGCTTCTGGCAAAGGCTCTTGCCTCCCCTAGAGTGCCTTTTTTAGAAAAAGTGATGAGGTTAAAACTAGCAACATAAAAACTTCAACAAAACACAAATTAAAGGCCATGCTCCTAAATGCTAGGAGTCTAAACATGAAACTGAACTCATTGCAAGCATTCCTAACCTTGGAAAATTCTGACATCTGTGCAGTCACAGAAACCTGATTGAAAGCTACGGAGAGCACCCCAGCCTTAGCTGGTTACTCATCCTGTCATACATTCAGACCCCAAACTTTGGGCAGTAAAGTCAAAGGAGGTAGAGTTTCACTATACATTAAAGACGTTCACACCTGCAGGCTGGTCAAACAGTATGATGTACAGTAGACACTCCAGGTACAGTTAACAAGACCCCTATTCAAATCATAGCAAGGTACCGGCCCCCAAATCTGACTTAATGCCCAATCTGCTTATTTGGACCTGTTCGAATCTATCAAGATTCAACCCTTTACCTTGATCCTTGGTGACTTTTAACTTCCCAAACATACACTGGAACAACTACTTATGCCAGAACACAAATGCCCAGAGATTCCTTGATTTTATCAATGTAAATGCCTTGGAACAGCTAGTCGATACCCCCAGCAGGGGTGATAATATCTTGGACTTGGTATTAACCAAACATGAGTAACCACTGAAGCATCCCTATAGTATCATCCTTCCTGGAAAGATCCGACCACAAAGCGGTCACATTCGAAGTCACCATCTCCCCGAAGCCTCCTCTAGCTAGGATCAGACATAACTTCTCCAAAGCTAATTAGAGCCTCCTGAGGAATGGTATAAACAGCTTCACAGCCTCCTCCCCCTCTGTAGGAGCTGGCAGCAATATCCAAAACTACACCAAAGCACACTATATGAACATTTATATAGATGCAAGGAATAAAGAATACCGGACAGGACCATGTCATCCTCTGCAAGGAAGAGTAAAGCTGTCTGGTGGACATCTGCAATAAATAAACTCTATAACAAAAGAAAAAAAATTGCTGTCCAAGACCAAGAAGGAGCAGGTGCCCAATTGGAAGCAATGTCTCCTTAGCCTGAGCAAGCAAATAAGAGCACTACTGAAATCCCCCAAAGCAAACGTCGAGTCCAAATTGGCCATATCTACTAGATACAGTCATAAGGCCTTCTTCACATGTGTTCACAAATTCAAAGGAAGCACCCAGATCTGTTCAGAACTGGTGGTCAAGGACACCACATATACGAATGCCGTAGATATAGCAAACTTGCTGGCTGACAGATTCATTGAAAACTTTACCCCTCTGTCCCCCCATCAGTAAATCAGGACATCCCCAGTACCTGCCCCTTTCCCCTTATTTCTAGGGAATAGGTCATCACTACTCTCAAAGGCAAAAAATAACGCCTCCATGGGACCCGGTAACATCCCAGGCTGCATCCTACATGAACTCGGGAAGGAACTTGCAACACCATTAGGCACCCTATTCAACCAAAGCCTGAGTACTGGCTTCTTAGCTGAGTGGAGGACAGCCACAGTCATCCCTTTAAACAAAGGTGGCGCGTCTACTAATCCGGGAAATTATAGACCCATCATCCTAACTAGCCTGATCTGCAAGGCCATGGAATGGTTTATCACGGACCTCATTAACAAGAACATTGGAAACCTCCAAACATTTGATCTCACACACTTTGGCTTCGTCAAGGGGAGGTTGTAGCTGCTAAATATGGTTGACTTCTTTGAGACAGTCACCAAAGTCATGGATGAGGGAAAGACTGTGTACACCACCTACCCTGACCTGGCCAAAGCCTTTGACACTATTCCCCACTCTGGCATAATAGATAAACTCTCCCAACTAGGCATCAATCCATGTGTTTACCAGATGGGTAGCAAACTGGCTCACTGATAGAACCCACATATTCAAAATAGGAAAAGCCACCTCAAGCAGTAGACCTGTAGCAAGCGGCGTACCCCAGGGTTTGGTCTTGGGTCCTCTGTTATTTGGGATATACTTTTCTGAGGTGAAGGCCAAAACCAGTGAGCAGATGACTGCAAGCTGGGTGCTGTCATCAATTCCCTTAGTGATGTGGACATCCTCCAAGAGGGTCTCACTTAGTTAAATGACTGGTGCCAGAAACATGGCCTCAAGCTGAATACCAAAAAATGCATCATCATCCCCTTTGGGGAGAGTGATGTCCCCACAAATTTTCACATTAATAAAAATGTCCTAAGCACTCGATCAGTCGTGAGGGATTTGGGCACCCAGGTTGATAGCGACCTGACTTTTGACCACCATGTTGCTTCCATGGTACTGAAAGCCTTCTGCATGGCCCACCTCATAAGTAAGGGTATCTCATCCAGGGACAAGGAGGTCATAACATCCTTGTATTCTTCCCTTATAAGGCCCATTATTGAGTACAATGCACCATTTGGCATGTACCTCACAAAGCACATGCAGCAGCTAGAGAGACCACAGAGGTTCCTCACCAGAAGAATCCAGAGTCTCAAACATCTACCATATACAGATAGGCTGAAAGCCCTATCCTTCTACTCAGTTTCATACATACTCCTCAGAGGTGACCTCTGCCTGGCATACAAGGTGATCATGGACCCCACCTTGATGAGACTGCTGCATATCCGCAAGTCAAGCTCCACTCGTCTAACCCGCACGAGTGGCCTCAGCCTGGTCTGTGACATCAGCAAGATTTGTTGTCAAGACAGATTTGTGTCCCAGAGACTCCCTCATCTATGGAATAGACTTCCTCGCCACATCAAGCAGAGTACCTCTTTATCCCTTTTTAAGCACAACCTGGATAACTGGGTAGGAAACAGAAAGTATACCCCTGGGATTTCACCTATCTCCTTGCTGGACAGGGGCATTGGGTTCTGATTTGTCTAAACATGGGCTAAACTCTTGGCTAGGCTTATATGATCTTATGGTCAGTTTTTTGGAGGGGACGTTCCCTTAAAAAATTAAAACAAAATTTAAACATGTTCTGCTCCTAGGGATCCACAAAGTGAGTGTTAGGCCTTCACTCGGGTTATTTACTGCTTTAATGTCCTTAAAGCCTCCTCAAGAGGTTTCAGTTCCTGCTCCTCCTTAGTCCTCTACTCCCCTTAAAAGGCCTAGAGAACAGGATTCATCTGTCAGATTTGGATAATGAATCCTTAACATAGTCTAAAGGAGAAGGAATTTATTAACCGAGATGTTCCTTTTGAGGACATTTCCTTTGGGGCCACACTTACTAGGATGATGATTTTTTTTTTAAGTGGAATTGTGCTCAGGTCTCTGATATTCATAAGAGGTATTAAGAGTTGCTGCGTTTGGAGTCCCCTAAAGCTGCGGCTATTCCTCCTGTTTTGTTTGTTTTGCTGGATGCTTTTTCCAATGCTTCTCATGCACTGATTCTCTGCCCCCTGCTCCCAAGAAGCCTGACAGGTTTTATAGGGTGCCTGAGGATTGTTTTTCCTATATAAATGTCCTGCTGCTGACCCCTTTGTCATGTCTTTAGTCTCTGATAAGCCATTTCAGTTTCTTCCTTTGGCCAAGTTATTTCCTTCTGACAAGGATAGCAGAACTATGGAAATGTTGGGTATCCTAGCTTTTAGGGCTTTTAATTGTCAGACCCATATGTCTAGGTATGTGTTGGCTTGTTTTTTTAGGCCTGTCAACTTATTTCTGATTTTCCAGTCTCTGAGGGTAAAAGCTCTCATCTGATGTCAGTCTTCATTCATTCTTGAATAGTGGGACTCTGTTCTAATCCTCGGAACCTGCTCGGCCGTTACACCACTCGTGCCAGCCGAAAAACTTTCGAGCTTCGACTCTTCCCATAATGCCCCTCTCTCCATTACCTCACATCTCGTTTGCCACTCTGATAGCAAGATGCGTCAGCCAATACTCTCCAGTTAAGTCAAAAATGTAGTGATTTAAAAAAAAAAAACTCTGTCTTTTCTATACTTCTCATATATACATTTTGAGTGACTGTGCTTCTCTGCCTTTAATAACTCACTGTATCTTCATTACCCTTGTTGGTAACCTTCCCCATCCCTCTTTTATCTTGTAAGGTAGCTCTAAATTACCATTGTTGCTATTTCCTTTTCCGTCTTACCAATTTTGGTGTTTCTCTCTACCATCATTGGTAGAATTTCCATCTCTCCTTGACTGCAGTCGTGTGTGTGTGTGTGTGTGTGTGTGTGTGTGTGTGTGTGTGTGTGTGTGTGTGTGTGTGTGTGTGTGTGTGTGTGAGAGAGAGATCCCTTGTCAGTTGGCTAATTTTCTTCTTAGTGTCAAAGTGGCAGAAAAGCAAAAGGGCACTTCAGGTTTTAAGCAGTGTCAAGACTGTGGGCGAAAGATACCTAATTCATATGGTCATCTTTCATGCGTATATTGTTTGGGTGCACTCCATTTGGATCAAGACTGTTTTATCTGCTAGGCTTTCAGTAACAGTGCCTTAGTAGAAAGACAAGGCAAATCGATATTAAAAGAAATACTAAAATCTTCTTTCAAAAAAGTGTTATCCAAGTCAGATCCTACCTCCTCCTCTAAATCTGATCACAGCAAAAAGAGGAGTCACTCTGTGCTTTTTTCTGCTTCCTGGTTGTTTTATATCATGGCGGTGTCTCTGGAACCTGCTTTATTATCCAGAAGAATTATTGACAATTCCTTGATGAATTTGGACAAACCGGTCACTCGGACCGAGTTTCAGAGGCTGCTGGACCTGGTGGAATGGATTGCGGTGAATAGGGTGATCCAGAACAACTTTGTTAACAACAGTCTGCCAGGCAACCAGCAGCAGTTTCAGGCAGAGAACAATCACCAACTACAAGGCGCAAATGAGACGTCCGCAAGCGTGAGCAATGGTGGACCCAGGCTGAACAGCCAAGAAAATAGAGGGGGCAGCAACTTCTTTTACCTTTAATACTCAAAGGGAGCGTTGTACTGGTGGACTTAATTATTTAAACAACAATAGCAGTGATTTTGATTTCTCTGCATGGGCTGCTAAGCATTTAAATTTTTTTGAAACTCAGCAACCCAGTGCTGAAACATTTACAGACACATTATTGACTTATAAACAAATTAATGCAACTTAAGGGGTTGCAAATGGAGACAGATTATTTAAATGAGTGTATAAATGTACGAAGGGTGCCTAAAGGGCTGAGAATTGTAAAATATCCAAACAATGTTGATGTTAACAGTATTTGTCACAAAGAACTGACAAGAGTTATTTATAGAACTTTTAAAGCTCATGGTGAGAAATTACTGTGAACAGAGGGACAAATTGTTGACAGAAGTCAACAACTTGCATGTGAAAGTGACTTCTGACTTAATGTTTGATGTTGAGAAAACAAAATATGGTAATATTTTTATGAAGTTGATAAATACTGTAACATGGTGTTGGAAAGGAAAATAAAGAAAATGAAGAGGGACTTGATTGAGTACAAGGAAGGGAGGGCATTTCCTCCACCACTTAGTAGCAAGGTAGCTTTAAATCATGATGAGCGCTGTGACAGCAACAAAATGTTTGAAGTCATTGATGAACACACTTCTACCCCTTTTGGTGTAGACCCTTTAGACAATACACCCCCAGGAGAAGCAAAAGAATAGCAGAGAAACAGAGAACCAACAACCATTGGCAGTACAGAAATACATACAACAGGGGGAGGGGAGGGGCGAATTTGAGAAGGGGAAACTTTCCGAAACCCTTCCACAAGAACAATCAATGGAATTGGTGAGAAGACAGATAGAAAACAATGAGATTGTACTGGGGACATATAACAAAGTGGTGAATATTAAAGATAATTTTCATATATTTAATTACACATATTTAACTGTAGATGAAACTTTTTTTCAGTTATTCACTAAGGAGTTTCAATACGTCCCCAGCAGACCCTTGAGCACAGTTAATTCTCTCATTGAATTGAAATTATTCGGGAGAAAGTGAAATTTAAAATGTTTATTTAAGAACATAACAGGACAAACCAATAATTTGGCTGGGAAAGATACCTACAACCCCCCTTTAAATCCCACTTTAAAAGTTTTTGAAGAGCTGGTAGAAAATGGGACAAGGAAGCTGAACAACAGACCAACAGCTGTGACTAATTTTTTGTAAAGTGACAGAAGAGTGGTTGAAATGCTGAAAAATAGAGGTTGCAGTGTAATGAAACCTGACAAAGGGGGTGGGGTGGTACTAATGGATGCCATTGATTATGAGACTAGGATGCTGGAAATTTTAAATGATGAATGGAAATACAGTATTGTTTCTAGAAGTGAAGTCTTTATAGCCTATTCTAAGGTGGACTACTTTATTAATGATAATTTTTTCCGGGTACTATAGATAAAAACTTATTAGACTATTTAACAGTAACTAGGCCAAAGATTCCAGTAGTGTTTGGAATCCCAAAGACACACAAAAATGTGGAGAAGCCACCTTTTAGACCAATAGTGGCAGGAGCGGGCTCCAAACCTGAACCCTTGGCTAAATATGTAGACACAATGTTGAAAAGTTATGTAACATCTTTAAAACATATTTCAGAGGACTGCTGGGATTTTTTAAGTAAAGTCACCTATGATAAATATGAAGATGCAGTATGTATGGTGACTATTGATGTGATAGAACTATTCCCCAGCATCCCTTATTTTGAGGGGATGGAATGGTTTCAGGACCTTTTGATTGAAATAAGTTATTTGACTAATGAACAGAGGAACTTGTTAACTGAATTCATGGAATTAATACTGAAAAATAATTTCATGTGTTTTGCAGGGGAATATTATAAGCAAGAGAAAGGTGTTGCTATGGGGGCCCCATGTGCAACCCTGTATGCAAACCTGGTTTTATATTATTGGGAGAGGAAGTTCATTTTTGAAACCCCTTGGAACAATTATAGTTCCTTATACACCAGATTTTTAGACAATATTTGTCTTTTCTAGAAGGGAGTGGAAACCCAATTAAATCATTTTTTGGACTACAACTTCCTTTTTGAAATTTACTTGGCACACTTAACAAGAATTCATTAATTAGATGTGACGATATATAGGTTAGGGAAGAAAAGTAATTCCATTCCAAGATTTTCCAAAAACCCACGCACTCAAACTCCTACTTACATTTTGAGAACGAGCACCCCTATAATCAAAAGAAGGATATTATTAAGGGTCAATTAATTAGGGCGTCAAGGATGTGCAGTGAAGATCAGATTTTCTTAGAAGAAATGAAGGTGATGAAGGGTTCTTCTCAGAGAGAGAGGGTACCTCGAGAATTTGATTAATCAATTGATTGAAAGAAGTGAACCAAGGAAGGATAGGAAAATATGACCCAATTTTGGGGAAAACTTTACCACAAAGTAATCATAATATGGAAAATAAAGGGCTGAATTATGAATGGCATTTATACACACACACACACACACACACACAATTTATTCCAGTGAAATTGAGAACATCATTAGGAAGTACTGGAAACTTTTGGTTATAAATAGCGAAACCAGCAAAATTATTCCATCAGTACCAACATTTATTAAAAAGAGGGATATGAATTTAAAGGAAATGCTGGAAAACCATGGTAGTGATAAAAGTACAGTTAGACCCCACAAGAAAGGGGGAACATATAAGTGTGTTTTTTGTCAACAATGTAGTAATATTCTAGAGCAGGAAAGTATTAGTATCCCATCCAGAAAGTTTAAAATTAAATTTAAAGAGAATTTTAATTGCAATAGCAAAGGGGTTGTGTACATCAGTGTCTGTCAGACATGCCTTAGCTTTTATATAGGCAAGACAGTGAGACCATTGAAAAGAAGAATATATGAACACTCGTATGAGATCTCCCAGAAAAAAGATACAAATGCCTTATTTAGACACAAGAAAAGACTGTAAGAATAGTATTTTCAAGTTGTCTGTACTTGAACAAGTGAAACCAGATATAAGGGGTGGACTGTGGGAAGCCCTTTTAGAATACAAAGAACTATACTGGCAGCTTAGGCTGGATTCAGCTAAAAAAAAAACGGGACTAAATGATCATGTTAGTATTAACAGTGTCCTTAAATTAAGGGCAGCTAAACTTTAGAAAAGGAAAGAGTATATGCATTCATTTTGTTTGTTATTGTTTTAAAACAAGGATTCATGACAGCATGTATTTTATTATGGCACCTAGAATATGTGTATTAATTTTGGTTGCTACTGTTTTAACATAAGGCTTTACTACAGCATATATTTTACTGTGGCTTTAAATAATGCAGGGGAATGAATTTATTTAATTATGCATGAGATGTTACTATTGGCTGACAATTTTCAATTTGTTTAAAAGTGGCTGATTGATTTTATTCCATGTTCTGATGAAGCTTGGGATAGACCTAAGTGAAAGCGCTTAACTTCTTGTGGAAATGTTTGTGCTGTGGCATTTTAACAGTTTTTTCATATATCCTGGAGTATTAAAAAAGGTTTGGAGCCTGAACTTCTTGTGGAATTGTTTGTGCTGTGACATTTCAACAGTTATTGCCATAAGGCGTCACATCTGGATGCATTTGTGTAAGTTTGCGGAGCCTTTCAATACTTCCATTTGACAGATCATCTTTGTTTGGCCCCAAAGTCAAAGACCGACTAGTCAGGTGCAAAAAAGATGGAAAGACCTTTTCTGCTGTGGGCATTTGTTTTTCTACTCCTCATTGATCTTAGTCCTAGAATCAGAGGAGTGGAAAGATGTAGTTCAAGAAGTCCAAAGGGCCTTTTCAGGACACACGTGGTGGTAGCTCCCCTCGGGGCAGAGAGGGGTACTCTAATGGAAGATGCCAATCCTGTGGCAGAGGTGGCCTGTGAAAATCAGGGCTTCAGAGACTACTTTTCTGGACAACCTTACCAGCGCTCCTAAAAGGAGGCCAGATTATTTAGCTCTGGAAGCAGTCGGGGGAAGACTTTCACTGCACTCGACAGCCTGTCGACAAATAACTTCTGATACTTGGTTATAGAAGGTCATTATAATTTCCGATACTTGGTTACAGAAGGTCATTATCAGAGGTTACCATATCCCCTTTATTCTTTTCCCAAGATCATAAAGAAAAGTCTCTAATGTACCACCTAATCAGAGTGGGTGACCAAGCAACATTGGAGATTCAAAAGCTGCTGCAAAAAAGGGTCATCCAAGAAGTCCCACCAGACCAGTTAGTATCCGGATTTTATTTAAAGTTCTTCTTAGTACCAAAAAAGACAGGGGACTGGAGACCAGTACTGGACTTCAGCCTTCTGAACAAGTTCGTTCAGCAAACAAATTTTCAGATGGTCACGGTTCAGTCTATACTTCCCTTTCTAGAGGAATACGATTTGATGTGCTCTATAGACCTTCAAGATGCATATTACCACATAAAAATGGGCAAATGCTTCAGAAGGTTTCTCCACTTTTGGCTAGGAACCAGTCATTTCCAGTTCAGAGTGCTGTCCTTTGGTCTCACCACAGCCTCTAGGATGTTCACAAAATGCATGGCAGCAGTCACAGCTCACTTGAGACTACATGGATTCCTGGTGTTTCCTTACTTAGATGACTGGCTCATCACCGCCCCCAAAAGGCATCTACTGCTTCAAGCCACAGATTTCATCCTGTACCTTTTCAATTCTTCGGGCATCACTGTCAGCAGAGAAAAATGGCAGCTGACTCCAACACAAGACCCAGAGTTTGTAGGATCTTGCCTCAGTACTTTCTGTTGTGTAGCTTCTCTCCCTCTCCACAGACTACAAAAGATAAGATCTCAAGTACAATTTGTCATATCCAAAGACAAAACGTCCGGTGGAAAAAAAAGGAAGCTGCAAACTATAGATGCGTTAAGCTGCTTTTTTAATACACACACTTTTCGTCTGGGCACAGTCTAGACTTCTTCAGGCAAAAAACACAATAAATGTAAAAGCACACACTAAAATACTCATGTAGGAATAGCACATGACTAGTTGTGCCCTATCTTAGCTGTGCTTAACTAATTAGACAATTAAATGATTAAATAATTAAATACCATGAGAAACCCCACCCTTCATTTGTCTCACGTACTGTTGAAATACAGAATGTCACTGAACATCCTATCACTGTCAACTCTAAGAATATATATACAAAAATATACAAATATAAACATATTCACAGTGAGATATAGTCACCAGTAAATAATAAGAAGCAAACGATAAACAATGACATTAAAAGCACCATAAAATCAGGTTAAAAGAAAATGAAACATATATTCCAATGGCTCAGCTGAATAAAACTCATTCAAGGTGTATACAGCGCCTTGAGAACTGCGCCGTTCAAATGTTATCAGAAGAAACTTACACTTAGCCTGGATAATGGACCTAAATTCCTTATGTTTAAAACATTTAGAGAAGTTTTATAGTAAATGTTACTCACTAGACATAGGTGAAAGACTACTTAAACACAAGTTATCCTTACTTTATCACCCCACACCACGTCTTTCTGCTATACAAAGCATTCATTGCTCTCCCAGACACACTACAGTCCACAACGAAGGGTCCAGCTTGGAAAAACAGATAAAATTAGCATATACTAAAATCCACCTAGAGTGGATTCGTCAAAGTTCCACCTATGAGCCTTATGGCCCAGTGTAAAGACAAAAAACTGTCAGCGAGTAAATTATTTATTTATGCATGAACACAGATTATATACTGCGTTCGCCGATTCAAGTGGAATCAAGATGGACCAAACCGTCCCTTCTGATTTATATAGGGTGGCTTAATAAAGAAGGACATTCAAAATCCGGTGTCTTAGTACTTGTAAATGGGCTAACCAGACAAGGGAAATATAAAGAAAAACATCTATGGAGTGCAAAAATTATGAATATTAAATTGGATAAATGAATTGAAAGAAATAAATAACATTTGTCAATGGGATGCATAATGGTCCTCCCTATATCAGGTTCAAAAGGTGAGTCTACCATAGTGAACACTGAAGTCCTTAGAAAATATTTTACAAGACCTTCCTAGATATACGTAACAACTTCACTCAGACACATATAACAGGACTATTCAAGGGGATATATAACCCTGAGTAACTACAATCAACATGCACATCAAATATAGACTTAGGGATAGGTGTCACAGAATAATTGTTAGAAAGTGATACCAATGGAGCAGTCCAAGCAGGAGACTTAAAATAAAACAAACTAAGTCCCCCTAAAGATGGAGGGCAAGAGGCCCATCAACAAAAATGAACACATCAAACATGGTCTTCATTATCATTGGGGATGACTTGGGAGAGGCTATGGGTTTAGTTGATTACTTCAACAGTACAACCAACTTCTTGAAATTCACCTTCAATTTTAACAAAGAAGAGATTAATTATCTTGATCTTTCCCTAAAGAAGAATATCCTCCACCAGAGCTATGTGTCAAAGATATATAGAAGGATTACTTATTCTAATTCTTTTCTCCATTTCACCAGTAGCCACCCTTATCATCAAAAATGGTCGTTTAAGGCGAACTAGTTAGGACCGCCATGGTTGTTAGCCTTGAAGAGGACTTGCAAACGGAATGTATGACCTTAAAGGTCATGTTCTTTGTTCGGGGCTATCCTGAGAGCCTGATTGATATGTTGGTCAATGAAATAAGAGTAAAAAGGGAGACAGGAGTCTTCTCACCTATCCTAGGGAGCCCTATTTCAATATATTCCACTACCCACAATAACACATCTCTTGAGATCGTAGAAACCATCAACGAATCAATAGGGATCCCCGAGTTTAATAACTTCATTTAATGCAGATAGTGACTTGGTGAGATTTATTTTGAACAAGAATTGGAATATAATCAATAACAATATTGATTTATCACAGAAAGTAAGATGCACACCAAAGATTACCTTTAAGAGAGGACCTAACCTAAAGAACTTATTAGAATCTAATATGGTCAGGAGGCATAAACAGCAGGGCACGTTTAAGTACGACTCATGCAAATATTACAGATATGTGGAAGTAACAAATTAATTTACTATTGAGAAAGTAGTTTTCGGGATCCTGAATAAATTCAACTGAAACAAACGTAGGTTCCGTGAACGCATATATGAGCATCAATAAGCAATAAGCAAGGGCAAAATAGAAAATGCTTCAGCAAAACACATATCAATAGAACCTAATCACACATTTAAATACCTTGTGATTGACCAGGTTCCGCATATTAGAGAGGGACCAGTAGGCTTGAAATTAGAGGAACTTGAACTATTATGGCAACTTAAGTTGAATGCGTTTAGGCCCCCTGTCGTAAATGATCTATGTTCCATCAAATGCATTCTTGAGCTTAAAAGCTTGGCTAGGTAACTTAGAATTACCTAATGTATTACATATTTGTTTCATGGTTATGTTGGTAAGGTCTTTTGACCTTAAGGGGTCTTCAGTAGATTATGAGCCTATGGCTTGATAATCTAGATTTATTCAATGTTTTATGTATATGTCTTATAGTAATTTTGGTAGGTTTCCCCGATTATAAGGGACCTTTCACAGTATATGAGTCTATGAATAATGTAGTTATTTATGTGAGAGATGAATTTAAGGTCCAAGTATGTTTTGTTATTAATTAAGGACCCGCTTCTCCCTTTTTACCATTAAGCTTACATCTGATCTGCATTAAGTACTCCAAGGTCTGATTATGCTGTAACATCTATTTCTAATACCTATAGTAATATTTGAGCCCGAAAGTTATTTTATTGCTTTAGTTAACGCCCAAATTAGGGCAAAAATATGTTTAGGTTTAGTAATACAAGGGCCAGGGAGTAATTGTGTTAGTTATGTGATTGTCTGGTTGTAGATCCAAGTGTTCATTTTTGTTGATGGACCTCTTGGCCTCCATCTTTAGGGGGACTTGTTTGTTTTGTTCTAAGTCCCCTGCTTGGACTGCTCTGTTGGTATCGAGGTACAATATGCGTTGCTTATCATTCACTTTCTAACAGTTATTCTGAGACACCTATCCCTAAATCTGCATTTGATGTGCATGTTGATTGTAGTTACTTAGGGTTATAATGTGTCTGAGTGAAGTTGTTACGTATATCTAGGAAGGATTTGTAAAATATTTTCTAAGGACTTCAGTGTTCAGCATGGTAGGTTCACCTTTTGAACCTGATATAGGGGGGATCGTTATGCATCCCATTAACGAATGTTATTATTTATTTCAATTCATTTATCCAATTTAATATTCATAATTTTTGCACTGCATAGATGTTTTCCTTTATATTTCCCTTGTCCGGTTAGCCCATTTACAAGTACTAAGACTCTGGATTTTGCATGTCCTTCTTTATTAAACCACCCTATGTATACCAGAAGGGATGGTTTGGTCTGTCTTGATTCCACTTGAATCGGCAAACTCAGTATATGACCTATGTTAATACATAAATAAATAATTTACCCGCTGACAGTTTTTTGTCTTTAGACTGGGCCATAAGGCTCATAGGTTGGATTTTGATGAATCCACGTAGGTGGATTTTAGTATATGCTAATTTTATCTGTTTTTCTGAGCTGGACCTTTCGTTGTGGATTGTAGTGTGTCTGGGTCAGCATTGAATGTTTTGTATAGCAGAAAGACGTGGTGTGGTGTGATAAAGTAAGGATAACTTGTGTTTAAGTGGTCTTTCACCTATGTCTAGTGAGTAACATTTACTATAAAACTTCTCTAAATGTTTTAAACGTAAGGAATTTAGGTACATTATCCAGGCTAAGTGCAAGTTTCTTTTGATAACATTTGAACGGCGCAGTTCTCAAGGCACTGTATACACCTTGAATGAGTTTTATTCAGTTGAGCCATTGGAGTATATGTTTCATTTGCTTTTAACCTGATTTTATGGTGCTTTTAATGTCATTGTTTATCATTTGCTTCTTATTATTTACTGGTGACTATATCTCACTGTGAATATGTTTATCTTTGTATATTTTTGTATATATATTCTTAGAGCTGACAGTGATAGGATGTTCAGTGACATTCTGTATTTCAGCAGTAAGTGAGACAAATGAAGGGTGGGGTTTCTTGTGGTATTTAATTATTTAATCATTTAATTGTCTTAATTAGTTAAGCACTGCTAAGATAAGGCACAACTAGTCATGTGCTGTTCCTACATGAGTATTTTAGTGTTTGCTTTTATATTTATTATGTTTTTGTGTCTGAAGAAGTCTGGCCTGTGTCCGGATGAAAATTGTGTGTATTAAAAACGCAGCTTAACACATCTACAGTTTGCAGCTTCTTTTTTCTTCTACCGGACATTTTTGAGTTTTAGTAGTTTGAAGAGTTTTCTTTGTATATCCAAAGACAAAGTCCCACTCTTCTTGTCCTCCAAGCCTTATTATCTATGGCAGTAACCATTACCTTAGTATCTCTGGCAAGATTTCACGAGGCTACTTCAATGGCTCTTGACTTCACAATGGTCCATCCTAACACATTCAGTTACTTAACCCATTCTAATAACAAGTCACTGCAAGAAGGATCTATCCTGGTAGATGTGGTCAGAGGAAATTCTTCTAGACTGTCCCTTTATTCCCTCTCAGCCCAAGGCCATAGTGACCACAGATACTTCCCAGATTGGGTGGGGGAATTATCTGGGAAGAACAGTCCAAGACACTTGGTCTCCACAAGAGGTCACTTTGCACATCAATGTCCTGGAACTGATGCAAGCCACACTGTGGTGCAGCGGTTAGCATCGTCGCCTCACAGAAGAGGTTCTCCCGTTCGATTCTTGGCTGGAGTGCCTTCTGTGTGGAGTCTGCATGTCCTCCCCATGGTCGAGTGACGATAAAGACATGCAGGTAGGTGCGTTCATGAATGGGTGTGCCTTCTTTGAAAGTTGGGCGTCGGGCTGGCAACTCGGCACCATAAAAATCCACTGCCAATCATTAGCGGACTGGAGTTCCACTGTGGCGACCCTTAACCGGGAACAGTCGAAAGACATTACTTTTTACTCGTAGTGTTGCAAGCCTTTTAATCTGCCCTCCTTCCAGGGACAGTTGCAATTCAGTCAGACAACATGTCAGTGGTTTGGTACATCAACAAATAGGGCAGAGTCAGATCTTACTCCCTGTGCTGGGATGCTCTCAGAATATGGTAATGGGCGATATCTTCTAACTGCTTTATAGCTGCAACATATATCCCAGGGAACTCCAACGTGATATACCAGATAAACTGAGTAGATGCATTCTCCTGCCTCGCAAGTGGTCTCTCAATCCCAAAGTGGTGATGGAAGTTTTTAGTCGAATGGGCCAGCCTTGCTGTGACCTCTTTGCTTCCCCAGTGAACAACAAATGCAGCAACTACTTTGTCCTAACCCCTCCTCAGTGAGAGTTCGCAAGAGATGCTCTCCTTCTTGATTGGTCCTCAGGTCTTCTCTACACCTTTCCCCCCTTTCTTCGCATTCCACTTTTTTTGAAGAAAGCCCAACAGTTGAGAAGCAAAGTGATCCTCATTGCACACAGTCTCAAGCTGACAGTTTGATTTCTCCAATTCCATTAGTCGCCACGCAGAATAATATAATCTTCCCCAGTAAAAAAATTCTTCTGGCTTCTCATAAACCATCCACCAGGAAACTTCAATTTGGGCCTGTAAAAATAATCCAGACCCCCTTTTGGCACCGGTTGAGAAAGTTTTGGAATTTTTAGCTTCCCTTTTTAATCATGGAGCTTCTGCTTCCACCATTAAAGTTCAGTTAGTGGCCATTTCTAATTTCCACAATGGCTATGATGACCATTCTTTAATTTCCCATTGCTTATGCAAAGCTTTTCTTAAAGGTACCTTGCATATAAAGCCCCCTTTCAAGGATCCTATAGCTCCATGGCATCTGACCCTAGTTTTGCAGTCTTTGGTACTTCCTCCCCTTGAACCAGCAGTGACTTGCCATCTCAAATTTCTGTCTCAGAAAACTCTTTTTCTAGTAGCCATTACTTCTGCCAGGAGAGTTTCTGAGATTCAAGCATTGTGTGCCAATCCCTCATATCTTTTTTTTCATAAGGATAGGGTTTCATTGAGCACCAATACTTCTTTTCTTCCTAAGGTGGTCTCAGAATCAGATATTAATCAAGCTATTGATTTGTCCATTTTCTTCCCCAATTTCTCCTTATAAAGGTGAATATTGCTTGCATTTACTGGATGTCCACAAACAATTACATTTCTACCTCGACTTGACTTAAAAGTCTAGAAAATCGGACCAGTTATGCGTTTCCTTTTCAGGTCAAGCTCTAGGAAAACCTTTCTCAAAAGTTACCTTGTCAAGATGGCTAAGAGATTGTGTTACCTTCATTTATAATCATAACAACCACAAGTTATCTGCACCTGTGATAGCACATTCCACCACGTCAGTTGTTTTCCACTCCAAGGCTACCATGGATGAAATATGCACAGCTGCAACATGGGCTACTCCACGTACCTTTATCACTCATTACAAATTGGATATGGTCTCCAGGGGAAGAGCTTCCTTAGGCTCTGTAGTTTTCAGGAATATCCTTCCATAAGGACACCCAGACCTAAAGTAGCTGGGGACTCTGTCCCATTGGGCAAGAATGAATGAAGATTGACATCATCAGATAAAGAAGATATGTACTCACCATAATGTTCCATCTGTGTTGTTGTCTTCATTCATTCTTGACATCCCACCCTCCTTCCCCCTCCTGCAGATTTCCTGGAGGATCGGACACTTGTTCAGGAAAAATATAGGTTTGACCTAGGGCATGGCTTCAACCTTTGCATATATATGCTCTAATTTCATACTATTTGGCTGCAAACTCGATCTGAGGTAATGGAGAGAAGGGCATTGAGGGTAGAATCTTAGCTCAAGAGGTTTTTGGCTGGTGTGAGCTGTATAATGGCCAAGCCATTTCCGAGGATCGAACACAGAGTCCCATTGGTCAAGAATGAATGAAGATCGACAACACAGATGGAACGTTATGGTGAGTACATAACTTCTATTTTTTTCCTTGCTAGGGACTTCCACTTAAGTCATTCCTCTTTCTATTAAATATAGTTATTATGCAGCAGATGCCTCCTCTAGGGCTGCTGTTTTTGGTTCAGTGATGAAGAGGTATTCTTGACTTAGGTTTCAACCTCTTCATGATGATATTAAAGCTAAGTTGATGGATGCTCCTCTGGATTCTACACTTTTTTGTTTGGGGAAGCAGCTGCTGGTTTGCTTAAATCCCTTCAGGGTAAGGGTATGGTCTTACAGGAGCTTAAACGTGTTTGTTTCTCCTATGCCTAAATGTCAGAGAAACTACCCACTAAGTCTGCCTTTGTTTGTAGGCAATCCCACTCTTCTACTAAATGTAGGAAGAGTGGCAAACAGGCTCCTCCTACTAAGGCTACTTAGTTTTCAGGGACTCTGAAGCTTTCCTTTCCAGACAAACCAGGTTCTGTATGACTATCCATATCTTCCCAGCCATATTCCTCTTTCTCTTCCTGTTTGGCTTCAGATCACTGAGGATTCTTGGGTTCTGTCAATTACTCATCAGGGGTACTTCATGGTGTGGAAATGCTGTCCTTCTTTTATGGGCATTCCTCAGCCTATCAGGAACAACTTGCCTTTTTCCCAGAGGTTCTTCAGAATCTCTTGACTCAGTGTACTATTCAAGATGTGCCTGTGTCCAAAAGGTGGAGAGGGTTCTACTACAGACTGTTTGTAGCGCCCAGAAAACAGGGCACTTGGAATCCTATTCTAGATCTCTCTCATCTAAACACTGTTATAAAAGTGGCATTCCTTTTGATGCTGTCCCTTCAGATTCTGTTTCTTCTCTTGCTCCGTCAGGTCTATAAGGTGCCTCTGGATCTCAAGGATGCTTATCTCCATATTCTGATCCATCTTCTTTTCAGGAAGTCTTTGCACTTCTCTGTTGCTTCCTGGCATTTTCAGTTCTCTGCTTTGCTCTTTTGCTGTTGTACTGTCCCACAGGTGTTCACCAAAAGCATTGCTTCTGTGATTGCTTTTTGCAGGCTTCGAGGTTTCCAGTCATTTCCTTACTTAGACAACCTGTTGATTCAGGCATCCTCACCAGAGACCCTTTTGCAAAGTCTTCATTTTGTCATTTCACTTCTTCAGAGCCTGAGGTTCGCTATAAATTTCAAAAAGTCTTCCCTGACTCCTCAGCTCATCAGGATCATGTTTTTCTGGGTTGCAGGATTCAGACTGTCCAAGTGCTTGTATCCCTGCCCCCTCCAACGGCCTTAACTCTAATTTCTTTCTTTCAAACTCTTCCTCCTCTGGCTTCCATTACTACCAGGGAGTTTCTGAGAGCTCTGGGTTTCATGGCATCCACCATTCCAATGCTCTCTCTGGCCAGACTTCTCATGAGAAAGTTTTAGTGGTTTCTGAAGTTAGTGTATCTCCAACATGTATATTCTGTAGACTTTGTAGTTCCTCTTATTCCTTGTGTCAGCATGAGCTTCACTGGTAGATTCAGCAGTTATCTCTGAATCCAGGGATCCCTTTTCATCCCCCTCTTCCCCTCTCAGAAATTGTTCAAGATGCTTTAGACATGGGATGGGGGGGCCGACATTTGGCTTTCTAGAAGTACAGGGGTGTGTGGTCACCTCATCAGCAGAGGGAAGCAAAGAGATGAGTTCTTCTGCTGGCTCCTCAGGCCTTTCATCCTCTTTGCTGTCCAGGGCCTGTCAAGGTATTCACAGACAATACCACAGTGATGTGGTATACCAGCAAACAGAAAGGAACGAGATCTCATCTTCTTTTCCATAATGGATACCTCCCACAGGGCAGTGGTTACATGAGGCTTTCTTACATCCCTAAAGATTTGCCTGGCTGCTGTACTCTGGAGGCAGTCGAGGGTTACTTGTCTGTCCACCCAAAAACTGGCAGGCCATCACTTCAGATGCATGGGTGTTGAGAGGCATTTCCAAAGAATATACAATTCTCTTTTTGTTTACCCCAAAAGATTACCAAAAATCGCTTCCAGTTGCTCTGCCCTGCCAGAGAAGGGATGCAGCAGTGGGAATTCAAAAACTGCTGGTCAACAGAGTTATCCAAGAGTTCCCAACATACCAGCAAGGATATGAGGGTCTGTTCCAGATTCCTTTTGGTATCAAAGAAAAACAAGGATCTTGGACCTTTTCTCGATTTCAGCAAACTGAACTATTTTGCCAGACATACCAAATTCTTGATGGTTGCTGTACAGTCCATTCTACCTCTCTTGAGGAAGGATGACGAGATGTACTCTGTAGATTTCAAGGATGCCTACCATCACATATAGTTAGCGAGACGTTCCAGGAGGTTTCTACGCTTTTGGCTGGGAACCAGTCATTAACATTTCTGGGCTCTGACCTTTGGTCTCACACCAGCTTTCTGGTAGTTCATCAACTGTATGGCAGTAGTAACAGCTTGGCTCAGGCTTCAGGGGTTCCTGGTCTTACCCTTCCTGGATGACTGTCTCCTAACGGTGTTCGCAGAGGCATCACTGATCAAGGCTTGAGATTCCTTGATACAACTGCATCTGTCTTTGGCCATAACAGTAACCAAAAATTTCTGGAAATCTAACCAGGTTTTTAATCTTCTTTTCTAAAATATATATTGGCAAGCCCATTTCTAAAGTGACCCTATCCAGATGGCTTTCTGATTGTATCTCCTTTGCATATTCCGTGAAATAAATTTCTTTACCTGTTGAGACTAAAGCTCATTTCACCAGGGTGGTTACTACTTCAGCTGCCTTTGTCATTCAGGCTTCAATTGATGATTTTTGTGTGGCAGCTACTTGGTTTAACACTCATACCTTTGTGTTCCATTACAAATTGGATATTCAGTCTAGGTGTAGAGCTTTCTTGGGTTCCACCATTTTGCAGAATGTTCTCTCCTAGCACCATCCTGGGGTTGTTACTTTATCCTACAGGTTGAGCTGAACAGAAAAGACAGCATTTGATATATAATTATGTGCATACTGTTACCATAGATCCAGAGTTGTCTATTTTTGTTTGATTCAACTATGGGTTGTCAGATCTAACCGGATCTGACCCCGGCACCAGTGCTGAAACATTTCTGTTACAGGGCTCCAACTCTTCCCTTATGTATAATTCCCTGGTCTCCACCCTACTACCTCAAATCTCATTTGATATCTTAGGTGTTCCATACTGCTTCAAAGGGCTCCATTTAATAGTATCCCAAGTGGTAACTTTTGTTCAAGTCCTCCCTTACCAAGAGAGTTTTGTTCTCTCTATCCTATGATTATAAAGCTTGTTAGATATTTTAGGTGTGTTACTTTTTTTCTATTTAGTATAGGCATTTAGAGTTGTTGATAACATAGTTAAATATTTCCTAGATCTTATAGGGTAGTTTCTTTGTTTTTTGGTATTTCTAGCTTTGTCTTCCTTAACCTTGTATTTGCATCTAAGTAAGTTAGAGAGATAAGTTTAGTCAGCCAATAGTTATTAGTGTGTGTGTGTGTGTGTGTGTGTGTGTGCATTTTACTCTTTCTTCATGGCTAATGATCAAGGTTTTAAAAAGTGCATGGAGTGTAGACATAAGCTGCCCCTCCCTAGGACCCACACTCCCTCTGCATATATTGTTTAGGGGCTGCTTATTTAGATTCTGCATGTCAAGCTTGTACTTCATTTAATGCTTGAGCATTGCAACCATATGTGAAAAACTAATTGTCAAAGGACTCTTTCCTTCCAAGACAGGGTCTGCTGCCTTTACCCCTTCCTGGGTCTGTATTGGTCGCTCGAACTTTCAAAAGTTCGAGTGTCTTGTGGTCGACACAATATGACTGAACTTTTGAAAGTTCGAGCGTTTTAACGGAGATCTCCATACAGCACGGAATGGGAAGATTTCCCTTTTCTGCACTGTAGTGCAGTCTCAGAGTTGGTATATTTAAAGAGCGGGGGGTATGAGGGGCATATCCCCCCACATGGGGGTGCAGGGGGGCTTGCGCCCCTGCTTAAAACATTCAGGTAGTTTATTTGTGTAGATTTTTTTGGGATGTTCAAACTTTTAAAAGTCCGATCATATGGTGTTGACCGTATGACACTCAAACTTTTAAAAGTTTGATCATCCAATGTAGACCCCCTCTTCCTCACCCACTTCTTCTCCAAAGGACAAGAAATCGGGGGAAAAGTTAACTTCAGACAAGGACAAGAATAAAATCAAAGAAAACTCAAAAGAAAAAAACAAAAGCGAAGGGGTACTCTGAGAAGTCCCATAAGGGGTCAACGCATCCATCCCTGTCTTTGGAATTGGATCCCATGGTGCTGAGACCATTGGAGCTGGCAGTTTCTTGGCATTGTGAGACACTGGATCAGCACTGGTATGGCCATATCTGATCAGCCCCAGACTACATTCTCCAATACTTCAGGAGAAGTGCTATTTCAGACCACCCTCAGTGGTGGTGACAGCCTGGTGTTTTAGAAATCTGACAGAACAGGACACCAGCAGAATGATGAGAAAATTTCTTAGGATGCACATCCAGCTTGGGGTTTTCTAAGTACCATTCTGTGGAAATGTACAGGGTGCTGGTCCATGTACCTCTCTTCTATGCTCTCTTCCAGAACTGGCTCACTTGTTGGTGCTGGTAACTTTAGGCCAGATCTGCCCCATAGAATCTTTGTTGCAGCCAATAGTTCAGGCAACTTCAACTCCAGCTGGTTCCCTACTTCTCTTGGGTCCAACATGTTCAGACCCAGAAGAGTCTTGGAGCTGAAGCTTCAGAGTCGAGGCTCATATGAGGATTCAACCCCAAAACTGTCTGAGCCATCTCTTCCCCTGTGCGCTTCAGCATTAGATATATTTGGCAATGAGATCAGCCTTGGGGTCGAGACCCATCAGTTCTGAAGTCTGCCTTATGTCCAAGGGCAGGAGGGAGCCATCAGAGCCAGTGCCTTTCTTGGCCTTTGAGGCTTTCCATCAGGTCCTGTTGATGCTGAAGGAAAAGTTGCTGTCTTCAAAGTCTACACCATCCGAACCCTAGCTTGGATCAGCTTCTCTTTCTTATTCTTCTGTCAAGACAGGAACAGTAGGACCCACGGGTTTCCAGGCAACCTGCTATATTAGCTCCCAGTCTGATTTTGAACCCTCTGTCATTCCTTCTCAGATAATTCATAGAAAACAAATGTGTAAACAGAAGCACTTACTCTTCTGCTGAGTCTGTAACCAACAACAGTGACTCAGATAAGGGTGAAGGCTCCTAAGGATCCCCCGCTGAAGATCTCACATTTGGTGACATCCTGGAATTGATGAAACAGAGAGGGGATGGTCCACAGTTAGTCCTTCTCCTGACATGTTAGTGCTCCTGGAAGCTTTTGGGTCTGGTTCAACTTATTGGTTGGTACTACCCTTTGACCCACTCAGCTTGATGGCTTAACATGCATGGAAGGACCCTGATGTGATGGAGCCAATCTCCAAAGAACCTAGATGGGATTTTGTCCACCACTACAGACAAGAAACATTGGAACAAGGGTCCTCCGGTAGATGCAATACTTGTAGCAGAAACCACAAAGGAGGAACTATTCCCAAGAGAGTTCCTCTGCCCATGCCCCTAATAGAGAGTCTAGAGTGATGGGCTCATTTTGGCTACTGACTTGCGCTTCAGCAATCTTTGCTCTGAGGGCACTGAATTATCTAGCCCATGTCACCAGATTTGAGAGAGACTTGACCAGGGAAATTTCCAGGTCTCTGTCAGGTGTGCTACCAGTGGATTCCCAGAAGACATTGGATTCCCAGCTATCCACCCTTCAATTCTCATCTAATGTAGCCATGTGTCTGTTCTCATATACAGCTGATGGTGCAGCTAGGGTGGCAGACATTGACATCTCCATTCGCCAGCATGCTTGGATATGCCTTTACAACGTTGCAAAATGCCTACTTTGATGCGTCCACTTTTTTCACACCTAAAATGAAAGAGACGCTCACCAGGAGTCAGCAGCTTTGTAAGACTCTCTTAGACATCATCTTCTCCACACTCCAGAGCTCTTACTCTAGGAGTCAGTGGGCTGGAAAGAAGATGTGGTTCAGGAAGTCACAGAGCCCTTATCAGGAGACTCCTGGTGATAGATTGGCAGGGGAGGAGGCAAAAATAATGGTCGTCGCCCCAGAGGCAGGGGTGGACTTTATAATCGGGGCTTTCATGGGTCATTCTCTGAAAAGCCCTTTCAGTGTTCCTGAAGGGTTGCTCGGCTGCTGCACTCTGGAGGCAGTTTTGCACCTACAAGCCTGGCAAAACATAACCATAGATTAATGGGTGCTAAATATAATCTCCAGAGGTTATTCTATACTATTTTACCTTCCCCCTTGCAAACATCAGCAAGTTCCCAAAGTTTCACCCAGTCATTGTTAACTTGTGGCAGCAGAGCTTTCCAAGATGGTAGAAAAAAAAAAGAGTCATCCAACCAGTCTCCATAGACCAAATAGAATCCAGAGTCTACTCACAGACCCATTTTGGACTTGAGTCATTTAAATCAGTGTGCCAAACAGACAAAATTCTAAATGGTCACACTACTCTCTCTTTTGCCGCTACTAAGGCAGGTGATTGGGTATGCTAAGTAGACCTCAAGATACATATTGTCATGTATAGATGGAGAAGCATTTGAGAAGGTTCCTCCATTTCCAGTTGGGAGCCGGTCATTATCAGTTCAAAGCTCTGCCCTTTGGGCTCATCACAGCCCCCTGGGTGTTCACCAAAGTTATGGCAGTGGTATTAGTACACTTGTACCTACTAGAGATCCAGGTTTTCACATACCTTGACTATTGGCTTCTCATAGCTGCAATTGAAAATCTGTTATTGCACCAGTGGGATATTTTGTTCAACTAATGCAGGATCTAGGCATCACAGTGTCTCCTAGAGCCAGCTAATGCCTTCTCAACAGATAGAATTCCTTGAACACTACCTAAACACAACCGTACAGATAACTCATCTTCCAATGTCCAGGGTTCTCTCTCTTCATTTTACTGCTACATAAGTCCTTCACCGCCCTTATCTACCTGCAAGGTTGATCCATTGCCTTTTGGGTCTTATGGCATCAATAATCCTCAGGGACCTGTTCACCAGATTTTTCATGAGGGTTCTCCAGTGGGCGCTAGCAGTTCAGTAGTCCCAAAGGGTCTACCCACTCCATGCAAAAATAAAACTAACTCAGATCTGTGAACAGCACATATTTTGGTGGATTACATCTCCATTGGTGATAGACAGACAACCATTCCAAACAACCACCCTCCCTCCACTGGTGGTTGTGACAACAGATGCTTCCTTTCTAGGCTTTGGGGACCCAGCCATCATTTGAGCCAGTAGTGTCAGTGGATTTGAAATTCCTATCTTGGAAAACAATATTTCTAATGCCTGTTAAGTCAGTTAAGCATATGTCAGAGATGCAAGTATTTTCCTGCAGACCTTCTATTCATTTTTTTTCATAAAGACAGGGTTTCAGTAAGAATGACTGCTTCTTTCTTTCCTAAGGTGGCATCTGAAGCTAATCTAAATCAGACAGTAAGTCTTCTAGTCTTTTAGTTTCCATGATTTTATAACAAAGGTGAATAAATTATCTTCAGAGAACTAAGCCTTTCAGGAAGTCTGATCAACTTTTTTGTGGCATTGTCTAGACTAAAATTGGAAAAGACTGTGGCTAGGGTTACATTTGCCTACAATAAAGAGTTTACTGTTACAGCGCAAGCCTAGAGGTCATTCTGTAAGGGCTTCTACAGTCTTTGCCAACTGACTTCCTATTGGTGATATCTGTGCAGTTCCTACTTGGTCAGCAGTTCATACATATATGCTGCATTATGGATTGGATGAACTATCTGGATCCCTTTCATCTTTTGACTCCACCATTCTTAGGAATATCCTTCCTTGATACCACCCAGTACATTATGCTTTGGATGGTGGTCAGTAGAACATGTGGCACAGTTTAATAGAAGATTAACTAACGATCTGATGGCTTGTCTAGCCTTAAAACTGACATACTGCTGTTATTAGGGTATGTGGAAAACTTGCTGAATGCATGATATATAGAACTCCATATTGTTGCACTTGAAATGTCTTTTTTAACATAAATAGTTTTCTTTATTTTGAATGCAAAATAACTCCACATAAACTACTACTTTTCTTACAGCACTTGAAATTTCTTGTGCTTGCATATTGTAGAGCACAAGAGAAATCATCAAGTGAGGAATGAAATTTTCTAGTACTGAGACATCATGTTAAGGTTGCCTTTTAGTGTACTGGAACTTTAAAATGCAAGCTTCCAAACAAAAACTGTTAATTTAATATGCAGAATATTTGGGGATTAGATGCACTGAAATTATTTAAGGAGGAGTGTTAAATTAGTTTTTGACTAAAATGACAATGTAGTAACAAGGAGATACATTTTCAGTAGTATAGCCCTTGCACACATTAGATCTCCACTCTCCTCCCTAACCTTTAGGGAATAACTATACCACAGTCATTTATCTTCCATCCTATTCGTAGTTTGAAAGCATTTGTTTCTGATCTCTGAAGTAGATAATGCAGGTATTGTAACAGGATGAATACAATTGTTTCTTTCTTAGGGAAGTATTGATATCATTCACATTCTGAGAATCTAATGTAGTGTAAATGAGAGAGGCTGCTTCTTGCCATCCTAGCCAAAATCACAGCCACTTACCCATTCCCATGTCAGTACAGCTCTACAGATTACTTTTACAAACACTGTTGTATAAGAAAATTCTAAAATTTAAACAATGTACAATAAAAGAAAGTTTCCTCTTCTTACTCTTAATAAGTAAAGGCTGGCCATTTGACTGTACATTAAACTTGTATACTTTCTAATATTTCCTGCTTATAATATTGCCAGTTTGTTTAGTGAGTGCTGTGTAATTAGAAAATGTGTTAAATACTATTTACATATAGATATTAAATCAATAATACATAATAGCAGATAATAGTTTTGATAGTTAAAATGAATGGAGCAAAGGTAATAACTGGAAATTACACTTTAAAGTCATGGGCATAATTCCAAGATTTCTTCTCTTGAAAATAGAATTCCATTTTTTAATAACTGTCAAGTCAGTGTCCCTGGCCATTTTATATTTGTCCCAGGGGTGTTAGAACCAGAATGAAAGCATTTCTGACTGGCTAGCTATCTCAGCAAAGATCAGCAACTGATAAAAAGCCTATTTCGATTTTCAGTGGTGGTGTAACCCAAATCCACATCTGTGTCAGTCAAACAACTTTCATAAGCTGACTCATAATTAAATAATTAGTATTTGTTTCATTACTCCTCCATACCCTTCTTTGTTGCAACAGAACTCAATAGTGTTTTATAACTAAAACACACACACAGTAATAAAAGAAGAAAGAAGAGTTAAGGGAAGATGGGAGTACATGTTTTAGAAGTTAGTGTTTGAGTGATGAAAATCTCAGTATTTGGGTAGTTTATACATTTATCACATTATTACACAAAATCAGCGTAATGAAGAGTACATGCTGTTTGAAGTTGTGCCGTGAGTACTAGATTGTCCAGCTGGGAAGAGTAGAAACCAGGATAGGATTTTTATATAATATATAATATATTATATTACATACCATAAATTATATTATATATTTTTGTTATGACTTGGGATGATTTATGATGAGGTATACTCTATATTTTAAAATTTGTTCACTTTTTGCACTTTTATTTGTTATGTACATATATATATATATTTATTATGACAATTTGTATAAAAACATGGTTTTTAAGCACTTGTCCAGTCATTTACAGGGTATTTTTTTCTGTATATAGTTTTTAGGTCAAAGTTTTTTGATATGTACCTTTAAGAAAGCATATATTCATTATATTTTGGCGCCAATTTTAATATAAAACAGAGTCGAATGAGTTACTAGTGGTTCTGATGAAATCTGAGTTCCTCAGATGAAAGCGCTTAACCAAGAGATCGTTCTACATGTTTGGATTTTATTTGTGAAATAAACCTGTGTTTTTACCAGCAAAAAGTGATTTGTCTACTGAATTGGAGTCCTGCTCGAGCCGAGAACTGGTTTCTACTATTTCTAAAGTTTGTGGTTGGACTTTTGGGTATCTATTTTTGTTACATCGTTGCAAGAATGGCAGAGACCGGTTCACCTTCTGCTTCATTGAGCAGGACTGAGTATTCGGAGCTCCGGGCGGAAGTGACGTCACTGCAAAGTGACGTTAGTAGGCTCCTCGAGTTGATGGGGAAGCTTACTGAAAATATCCAGTTTGGTGGAACTAACGACAACGTTAAGAGTAAATCTGGGGTAGATTTACCTTCACCTCAGAGAGAAAACACTTCGGAAATCTTTGTCAGCGACGAAGAAATCCCTAATGGACAAGGTCTATTTAATCCTACAGGAATGCCGAAAACAGTACTTGATCTAGAAAATAAGGAAGTGGACATTAATTTATCACCAGCGGGCGACCACTTTCGATTTGAGTCTTTTGCAGCGGGACGAATTCTACAAGCTGGGCGCCAAACCGAAAGGGAAGGTGCAAACCAAATCGTATGCTGCTTCGATTTCTAAAGGACTTGAGATTAGCAAAGGTGCAGAAACAAGAGACTGTGTTTTAAGTCCTATTTCTAAAAACATTTTTAAACAGAGCAAAAAGCATTCTATAAAAAATGTTGGAAATGATATTTTGAATGACTTTTTGAATGAAGAAACTGACTTTTTCAGAAGGGGTTAATAACAATATAACTAAGGAAAGGAAAGAATACCCTTCTGATTATATTAAAGACAAGATTTGTGCTTTAGGTAAAAAATTAATTTTATTAAAATGTGCAAAAATTGACAATGCCTATTTAGGTAAATGCCTAACATTAGGCATTGTTCCAAAGGGCATTAGATTTTTTTAAATTACCTCTTGGTCTAAAATATGAAGAGGATGTTATTTGTGATTTTAATGAAATGTTTGATGATTTTGGTTTTTATTTTATTAAGAAATTGATTAAGTATAATGATGGGAAAATTTCTCTGTTATTAAATGAAGTGGAAATTTTTGAATGGAGAGATTGTGAACAATGTTAGATTTGATGAATGGTATGACTTGTATCAAAAGCAATTTATACATGCTGAGAATAAAGCCAAAACTGTTTATAGCAGGAAATTGAAGAAAATTGATAGGGATATGTGTCTGTATAGGGAACACAAAGTTTACACATGGCCATGTCCTATTGAAGGTAGAAATGTTAAAAATGGACATGATGTTCCAGGAAGGAACTTCCACAATGGGATGGATAGGACTGAAGAAAATTCAAATTTTCAAGGGGGGAGACATCACCCTGCACCCAAACAATACCAGAGGAAGTATTAAAGGTGAAAAAGGATGTAAACACCAATAATGATTTTGGTTTAGAACGTGATGTTTTGTCACCAAATAACAATTCCCTGGTTTTGTATCCACTGGTACTTTTGGACTGTGACACAGTAGAACAAGGGATGGACAATAATTTTAAAGAGCAACCATTTATGAATGAGGAGGCCACAAAAAATCAGGGCCCCTTAGTTCTAACCTTTGCTGGTTTTAAAGTGTATAATTATACTAATTTTTATATATCAAATGAATTTTTTAAGCTTTTTAGTAAGGGAATGAAGTTTATTCCGACAGTTAAATTTAATTTTGTCGATGCTATTAAGGAAATAAAGTTATTTTGTAGAAGAATCAACCTGGCTATCCAATTTAAAAATGACCTGGACTTAGGAATCAAACAAAGGGAAGAGAGACTTAGTAAGAAGAGTACATACATACCCAATTCTCACCCTCAAGTTGGAATATATGAGAAAATGGTGTGTAGAGATATTTACAGATTACACAAGAACATCAATTCTAGAAATAATATTAGTGTCCCCTTCGAAGACAATCTTACCAGAGGGGAGAGAGAATGTTTGCATAACGTGGTCAATAATAAAAATATTAGATTAATGAAACCAGATAAGGGAGGGGGCATCATTATTTTTGATACAGAAAATTATAATAAAGCAATTCATGACATTTTGTTCACTTCTGGAAACTATGAAGAAGTTTCATTAAATCAGATAAATATAGGTCATCATCGGATTGATTTAATTTTAGAGGAATATTTGTTGGATAACCGCATAACTAATGAACTCTATAATTTCTTGAGGAATGAGTTTCCAAGACTTGCTTGTATCTTTGGAATTCCAAAGATACATAAATGTATAGATACTCCACCCTTTAGACCTATTATTGCTGGTTCATACTCTAAGACCTACAACATGGGAGTTACAATTGACCACTGGACAAAACACATTTATGATAAGGTTCCCCATATGGTTAAAGATTCTTGGGAATTTTTGAGTAGAATTACGCCAGAGGTTTGGCCTGAGCATTTGATATTTCTTACAATAGATGTACAAGATTTATTTTCATGCATTCCCGGTACTATAGGTTTGGAATTTTTTGAAAATAGTTTGAAAAACTATTCAGGGCTAAGTTGGGACAGAATCAGCCTCATCTTGGATATGATGGGGCTTATTCTCGACCACAATTACATTCAGCATGAAGGAGAATACTTCAGGCAGACCAGGGGTGTGGCTATGGGGGCTTCTTGTGCTCCCATATTCGCTAACCTGGTCATGCTCGAATGGGAAAATCAGTTTTTATTCCCTTGTCAATTTTTTAAACATATTTCCCTCTATTCCAGGTACCTGGATGATTTATTTATCATTTGGAAGGGTCCTTCAGAAGACATTAGGACCTTCATTGATTACATCAATTCAAGTACCAATTTTTTAAAGTTTACATATAAGGTGGACAAGTCTGGTATTGCCTACTTAGATACTTTTATAAGTACCACCCCAGAAGGATTTGCTTCACAAATCTATAGAAAGTCTACCTTTTCAAACGACTATATAGAATTTGGTAGTTGTCACCCTCAACATGTATTTAGAAATGTGTTAAAAGGTCAATATATTCGGGCAGTGAGGATGAGTTCTTCCAGGGAGAGTATGGAAAAAGAAATAGATACTATTTCACAGATGTTTTTGGATAGAAAATATCCAAAAAGAATGGTACAAAATGTGGCTAAATATGTTAAAGACAATTGGGGTACGAAATGTAACCCCCTGTTGGGACAGGTATTAGGAGAAAATACAAAGAAAAATGCCCAAATTAGCAGGATGGTTTGTATTATTATGTTTAGCCCATACACTAACCTGGTGAAAGAAATAGTCAAAAGGCACTGGGAATTACTGAACACCTCTGACAATAATTTGGCCAATATTGAGAAAAATCCTGTTTGTGTCTATAAAACCGCACTTAACTTGAAAAAACTTTTGGAAGTTAGTGCGTATATTAGGACAAAAAAGAAAAGACAGTCAACAAAAAAGTGTGGTTCTTGCAAGCAGTGTAAGAATATTAATGAAGAGAGTTTGGTCATACTAGACAACTTGATGAAAACTAAATGTAGGAGTATTGCTGGGAATTGCCACAGTCAGAGAGTTGTATACCTTGCCACTTGTTCTTCCTGTCCTGCCTATTATATAGGCAAGACAGAGAGAAAATTTAAGACAAGAATATATGAACATCTTTACAAAATAAAGAAAAAAGATATCAAAAATGCCCTCAGTAAATACGTTTTGGATAAGGGTGAAGACCATTCTTTTAGATTTATGATTTTAGATCAGGTAGAACAAACATCACACGGTGGCAACTGGAAAACATGGTTAGCATATAAAGAAAGTGAGTGGCAAATATATTGTGACGCCACTACTTCACCCGGCTTGAATGATTTTATTAGTATTAAGCCGTTTTTAAGCCTGGACCGGGGATAAGCCCTAGGTAGGCTCTTTATATCCACTCTTAGTTCACTTTTTGTATGTATATCAAACGTTCCCATATTTTAAATGGATATTTTTATTATTAAGTTATTATTGTTATAGTTAATTTTGAATAGACCTCTAGCATAAGAATATCAAATTGAAAGGATAGGATTTTTATATAATATATAATATATTATATTACATACCATAAATTATATTATATATATTTTTTATGACTTGGGATGATTTATGATGAGGTATACTCTATATTTTAAAATTTGTTCACTTTTTGCACTTTTATTTGTTATGTACATATATATATATATATATATATATATATATATTTATTATGACAATTTGTATAAAAACATGGTTTTTAAGCACTTGTCCAGTCATTTACAGGGTATTTTTTTTCTGTATATAGTTTTTAGGTCAAAGTTTTTTGATATGTACCTTTAAGAAAGCATATAGTCATTATATTTTGGCGCCAATTTTAATATAAAACAGAGTCGAATGAGTTACTAGTGGTTCTGATGAAATCTGAGTTCCTCAGATGAAAGCGCTTAACCAAGAGATCGTTCTACATGTTTGGATTTTATTTGTGAAATAAACCTGTGTTTTTACCAGCAAAAAGTGATTTGTCTGCTGAATTGGAGTCCTGCTCGAGCCGAGAACTGGTTTCTACTATTTCTAAAGTTTGCAGCTGGGAAGAGGCCCATAAGTGCTTTATATTAAAGTGATTTACTCAGATTAATTATGTAAGCAAATGGCAAATGAGAAAGTCAAACCCATGGCCACAGAATCACTTGTATTATCAGTTTATGTCTTTGATATTCCGAGCTAAATTGCCAGACCATTGACAATAAACTGGAATTCCCAATGAGCAATACAAGAATCCCAAAATGCAATTAGAACCAGAGGTCACACTTGTAGATGCATTGTTGACAAATACTTTAACAGACTTTACAAAATAACAATGGTGTTAAGGATTTAGTCTCATTAATATCTTACCAGGATAAGAGACTTTTATCAGACTGTTAAAAGAATCAAAACTCTCCCCTTAAAAGGGGGATGGGATCACATGATCAAATCACATGATTAAACTTTCTTAATTTTTTATTTTAATAACAAGTACAATTAACAATGTTGTTTAACCCTTTGTGTCGGTTTGTATCCAACTGAAGTTGCTACTCATACTGCTTTTTACAGGTACAAGATCATTTGATAGGAGTATTTTTGGGATACCAAAAATTCACAAAGGGGCCTGGGATCCATCTTTATATCCAATAACTTCAGCCAAAGGTTCCAAATTTGAATTTTATCATTTTTTATAAATCAGGCATTGAAGGAAAGTGTGATAAACAGTCCATTGTATATCAGAGGTTTGTTACAGTTTAACGATTTTTAAATGATTGTTACTATGGATGTGAAATCTCTTTATACTGTTAAATCCCATGATGTGTAGAATGAGTGGGTGTGGAGTATGGTATGCTTCTTGAAAATTAGTTATTTTATAAATTAAGTAAAATTTATAGGTGACTGTATTGCCTACATACTTAAATACAATTATTTTTTGTTTTAAAAATTCGTATTATAAACAGATTAGAGGGGTGGCAGTGAGGGCAACAATGGCCCCTAATTTTGTCAATCTTGTTGGATCTTTGTGGGGAAAATTTTTTGTATAAGAAGTCAAGTTTTAATAATGATAGATTTTACAAAAGATTTATTGATGATTGTTTGTAAATTTGGAAAGGGATAGAATGTGAGTTAGATGAAATTTTATCTGACATCAGTAGTGATGCATGTTTTTTAGAATTAAGCGTAAAGATCAAATTGTGTTTTTGGATACGCTTATTTGTAACAAGAGTCACAAACCTGAAGCTTGCATCATTTATAAAAACACTGAAAGCAATTCATTTCATTATATTACCATGCATCCCCCTAATCAAAAAAGGGGGATAGTCAACAGAAAATTTTATAGATGCATTAATTTAACAGCTAATAAAAATTAAGCTGTTATTTGTCCTAAATTGATGGAGAAATTTTTAGTTAAGGGGTACCATAAACAGTAAGTGGAAGAAAATGTTCATGTGGTGGGTGATGAAGACATAAAGGATAAGGAAGAATAGAAAACTGGTGAGTGTGTGTGTGTCTTTTAGTAATGACAGTGGTGCAATAAAGGTGTCATAAATGATAACTGGGTTATGTTCAAGGGTAATAATGGCGTTTTTAGGAGTGTCGGAAATGGCCCAAAGTTTGTGTATAAGAGGGTAGGAGAAAGCTTAAGAATTTGAACAAAACAACACTGCACACAATGGCAATATAATAACCCAGAAGAAAGACACATACAAATGCACACATGCTTACACAGTATTATAAGCAGGCTTATTAATGAGGGGACTAATGCATTTTGCATAAACGTCATGTGCACCTATGCATCCCTGGGGTATTTTACATGCAATTCAAATTTTGTTGCTTATTTTACAGTGTCTTTGTCATTTGAATCATTTTACATAGGAAGAAAACAGAATGTTAAAAGTCAGAATTTATAAACATAGATGCACAATTATGTCAAAAAATTAATTTAATTTTTAAGTAGACATTCCAGAGTTTGTCTTGAATTCAAGAAGTTTTTATTTTTTTTTAAATTATCGATCATGCTGTTTTGAATGTTCGAGGTGGTAGTAGGGAAGGATTTTTAGGTTACGTAAGAGTATGAATGACAGTTGGATGCAAACTAACACAAATGGTTAAATAAAAGTGTTAATTTTACTTAAATTTAATCGTGATTTTTTATGTGTATGTGTGTGTGTATATATATATATATATATATATATATGTGTGTGTGTGTGTGTGTGTGTTTGTGTGTGTGTTTTATATATATATATATATATATATGTGTGTGTGTGTGTGTTTTGATATATATATATATATATATATATATATATATATATATATATATATATATATATAAATGTATATGTGTGTGTGTGTGTGTAGAATATATGCGTGTATGTATGCATGTTGTGGGTATTCTAATAGGTGTGTACTAGGCTAACTGCCCTTGAGGGCCATTTTAAGCCTAGCCAATTTACTCTCAATGATAAGAATCCAACCCTGTATCTTGTGTCTGTAAGGTAAACATCCTAACCATTACGCCAGCCCCAAACCCTAAAATTACACCCTGTACCTTGTATCTGTGAAGTAAAGACCTTAACCTTTATGCCATCCCCTACCCAAGATTATATATCATTCCATATAGGACTTGAACAAGCATTCTCTAACTTAGGAGGCCAGTGCCTTATCTGTTAGACCACTGGGTGTGTGTATGCTATGCAGACAAGATTGATATTTCACAGAGTAAGTCAAAAGGTAGCATGTGCCAAAGTCGAAAGCTCATTGCCTGATATAACTAAACTCATCTTCCCATTGTACAGAATCAGTTAAGTAGTTATACATTGTGCTTTTGACAGAATAGTATAGTTCTGGACAAGCCCTGGCTGATACGTGTTTTTTTTTTTTTTTTTTTGAAGTCATTGGAATTCAGGACCTGTTACACAAAACCTTACTCACAGTGTTACCTTTTAGAGAGTCCCCATCTGTTTTGCTGTCTGGTGCCAGGGTTTGGGAAGCCAGGCTGTTCTAGAAATGATATTAAGCATTTCCTGATGTGTAGCAGTTTCTGCACTATAAAAGGAAGCTATATGAATAATAGGTTAAAGTTTTTTACCCCAAAAAAATTATTTTAAAGGAAAAAACATCTATCTGCAGAATTTCTTTTTTTTTCTTTTTTTTTTAAACACCTTTATTAAATTATCACTTAAGACATAGGCATACTTTAATATAGGTTCATAGGTTCATAGGTTCATACTAGGCTATCTGCCCGAGGGCATTTACAAGCCTAGCCCATAGTTTTGTGGCTTACGCCACCCCTTTAGTATGGGGAACTATACCCATTATTTTGCTGTGCCTCTGTTGAGCAGTGACACTGAGGTAATCCCTGGGGTATATCTGCGATCTCCCATCCATTGGTCAAGATTTCTCTTGAACAAGGCCAGCGAGGTGCTCTGCCTCACATATACCGGGATTTTATTCCACAGCATAGGGAGTCTTTGGGTGATGAATCTATCCCTCCAGCACGTCCTATTAATAGCCGTGTCGAGGTTTAAGTCTCCCGCCCTTGTGGCTCTGACGGATCTAGATTTTTGAGGTGAAGCATATTCATCAAATCTGGGTTTGACATGGCCTTGTATGTTAGGCAAAGGTCACCTCTGAGCAAGCGGTAGCGACTGAATAGAGCTGGAGTTCTTTCAGTCGGGCAGCATAGGACAGATGTTTGAGACCCTTTATCCTTTTGGTGAGGAACTTTGTGGCCTCTCCAGCTGCTGCAAGTGTCGGGTCAGATACATTCGAATGGGGCATTGTACTCAATCATTGGTCTGATGAGTGATGAGTATAGGGAGACTATGACCTCCCTTGATCTAGATGAGAATCCCTTCATGATAAGGTGGGCAATGTAGAAGGTCTTCCTAACTACTTTAGCTACATGGGTGTCGAATGACAGACTACTATCAACCTGGGTCCCCAGGTCCCTGATAACTTCTTCTGTACTCAGTGGATTGCCACCTATTTGGTAGCTAGGGGTAACCTTGTTTTTCCCGAAGGGTATGACTATGCATTTTTGGCATTTAACTTTAGGCCATGGCTCTGGCACCAGTTATCCGTTTCTGTGAGACCCTTCTGAAGGATATCTGTGTCAGATGTGTTTTCTACTATGGCGCCCAGTTTGCAGTCATCTGCAAACTTTGTCAGCCATAACCCTCCTGTGTTTGCTTGTACTTGGAAAAGTAGATGCCAAACAAGAGTGGGCCCAGGACTGAGCCCTGTGGTACACCACTTGTGACAGGCTTTGAGTCTGACATGGCGCCAGCAACTCTGACCCTGTGGGTTCTGTCACTCAGCCAGTTTGCAACCCATCTTGTGATGTATGGGTTAACATTTAAGCTGATGAGTTTTTCAATGATACCCGAGTGGGGTATTGTATCAAAGGCCTTCGCCAGATCGAGGTAGGCTGTATGGACTGCCTTTCCCTCATCAATGGCTTTGGTGACTGTTTCGAAAAGTCAACCAAGTTTAGAAGGCATGATCTGCCTTTGACAAAGCCAAACTGGGATGGATCCAAAGTCTGCAAATTCCCTATGTCTTTATTTATGAGGTCCATTATGATCCTCTCCATGGCTTTGCAGATAAGGCTTGTCAAGCTAATGGGCCGGTAATTTCCAGGGTCGGTGGAGGCACCGCCTTTGTGAAGTGGGACCACAGTTGCAGTGCGCCACTCCTGGGTGCGTATCCAGAGGTAAGACTATGATTAAACAGCTGTCCTAGCTGTGGGTTTAATTCCTCGTTGAGTTCGTGGAGCACACAGCCGGGACACCATCAGGTCCCATGGATGCTGTGTTTTTTGCTTTGGAGAGAGCAGTTCTCATTTGGGCGTTGGAGATGTTTGGGGGGCTGCAATCGCTTGGTATAGATATCACTCCTTTTGGGGAGGGGGAGAAGTTTGCACTGAACCTGTCAGCCAGTATGTTGGCAATGTCTGTAGGATCAGTAATCTTCACATCATTTTGAACTAGTTCTGAGCATATCTGGGAGTTTCCTCCCAGGTTTCTAACATAGCTAAAGAAGGCCTTATGATTGTCTTTTGAGTCTTTAGCTATTTTTCTCTCAAAATTTGCTTTGGATGATTTTATGAGAGCTCTTAGTTTTTACTTATAGTGATCAAGGGTGTCTTACCTTTTAAGGATTTTGCTCTATCTTGGAGTAGCTTCCTCCTTTTGTTGTAGAGTTTGTTTATGGCTGGGGTCCACCAGAGTGGACGCTTGCCTTGGTACAAAGAGTCTTTGTTTTGCTTGGGATTGCCTTATCCATGCAGTCCTGCAGGTGCTGGTAGAAGGCATTTGTAAGTGATTCAGCGGCTTGAGTACTGTTTTCCGTCGGCTCGGGGGCCTTAAAGGAGACCACACTAGTCTTTAGAAGTGTGAAGTCGGCTTTCGAGAAGTTCTTTACTGTGGTCTTTTATTTCAGGTGGGGGTGGGATGAGGACCTCCAGCGAGATTAGTTTGTGATCTGATCTCACCAGTGAGGGGTATACTTCCAGTGTTGAACATTGTGCTCCCATGTTCGTGATGATGAGATCAAGTATGTTTTCTCCTCTTGTGGGGATGGTGACTAGTTGTTCCATGGCATTTGAGTTTATGAATTCCAGGAACTTTTGGGCTAGGGTGTTTGGGCTTGAGTAGTGTTCCCAGTCTATATTAGGGTAATTGAAGTCACCTAGTATGATGGTGTTTGGTGATACATTTATCCCCTCTAGTGTTTTCAGGAAGGCCATGTGAGGTTCCTGAAAAGAAAAACTGTTAACATGTTTTTATTTACATACATTACATGTATTTTCTTTTTTTTTTTTTATAACAACCATCATTCAGTCCAACATTACATACATTTTTCATTTCCTGCATTCCTTTAAACCTCACTCCTCCTGAACATTATTCTGCATATGTTGTTCCCACAAATCCCATTTACTTCTATATAATTTGCTCCTTCTCTTTTCTAAAGATTCCACTTCAGTTCTTTCCCTTCTTTTACAATATTCAGTTAAAAAAAACTCTAAAATGCACCTCAGAGCACTTTGAACCCCCCCACAGCTTTTGATGATGTAGAACCCCCCAGATCCTCTGTTTAATGCAGTCATTTTCTTCCCAGTTTAGATTGTGATTTCCATGTTTTAGTAATTTGCTTTTTTTGGCAGCCAGTAGAGCTAAACCTTATAGGTTCATAGGTTCATACTAGGCTATCTGCCCTGGGGCAATTATAAGCCTAGCCCGATTCTGTATGGCTTACGCCACCCCTTGATTTGAGTATACTGTGCCCTTTTTAAGGTTTAGTTTACTGTGCCTCTGTCTAATAGTGACACAGGAGTAATCCCTGGGACAAACCTACGATCCCCCATCCACTTATCGAGATTCTTCTTGAAGAGATTCAGTGAGGTGCTCTGCCTCACATGAACTGGAATTCTATTCCAGAGCGAAGGGAGCCTCTGGGTTATGAACCTGTCCCTCCAGCAAGTTCTATTTATTTCTGTGCTGAGGTTCAAGTCCCTCGAGCGTGTGGCTCTAAGGGATTTAGATTTACTGAGGTGGAGCATGTCCATTAATTCTGGATTTGACATAGCTTTGTATGTCAGGCATAGATCGCCTCGAAGTAGGCGGTATGCAACTGAGTAGAGCTGGAGTTTTTTTAACCGAGCAGCATATGGCATCTGTTTGAGACCCTTGATCCTCTTGGTGAGATACTTTTGGGGTCTTTCTAATTGCTGGAGGTGTCGGGTAAGGTACATCCCAAAAGGGGCATTGTATTCTATGATGGGCCTGATGAGGGATGAATAAAGGGGCATGATTACCTCTCTTGATCTAGATGTGAAACCCTTCGTGATGAGGTGGGCTATGTCGAAGGTCTTTCTAACCACTTTGGCAATGTGGTTTTCAAAGGAGAAATTTCTATCAACTTGGGTCCCCAGGTCCCTAATAACTTTCTCTGTACTTAATGGGTTTCCGCCTATGTGGTAATTTGTGGGCACATTGTTTTTGCCAAAGGGTATGACTATACATTTTTTGGCATTTAGCTTTAAACCATGGCGCTGGCACCAGTTATCTGTCTCTGTGAGACCTTTTTGAAGGATGTTTGTGTCAGCTGGAGAGTTGATTATGGCGCCCAGTTTGCAGTCGTCTGCGAACTTGGTGAGCCTTAGTCCTCCCACGTTTGCCTGTACCTCGGAAAAGTATATACCGAACAAGAGTGGTCCCATGACAGAACCCTGTGGGACGCCACTTGTGACCGGTTTCGAGTCTGACATGGCTCCAGCAACTCTCACTCTGTGGGTTCTGTCTTTGAGCCAGTTTGCGACCCATCTTGTGACATAGGGGTTTATATTTAAGCTGGATAGCTTATCTATGATGCCCGAGTGGGGTATTGTGTCAAATGCCTTTGCAAGGTCCAGATAGGCTGTGTGGACTACCTTTCCTTCATCTATGGCTTTGGTGACTGTTTTGAAGAAGTCATCCAGGTTCAAAAGGCAGGATCTGCCCTTGACAAAGCCGAACTGGGTAGGATCTAGTGTCTGTAGGTCCCCAATGTCTTTGTTTATGAGCTCCATGATGATCCTCTCCATAGCCTTGCAGACTAAGCTAGTCAGGCTTATGGGGCGATAGTTTCCAGGGTCCGTAGAGGCTCCACCTTTGTGGAGTGGGACCACTGTTGCTGTACGCCATTCTGTGGGCACATATCCTGTAGTGAGGCTGAGATTGTATAGCTGTTTTATTTGAGGGATTAGTTCCTCTTGGAGTTCATGTAGGACGCAACCTGGGACGCCATGTGGTCCCATGGAAGCAGTGATTTTTGCTTTGGAGAGGGCAGCCTTCACCTGAGCATCAGAGATGTTTGGGAGGCAGCCCTCTGCCGGGATAGATACTTGTTTTTTGGGGGGGAGGGGGTGGAGAAGTTTGCACTGAACCTGTCTGCCAGGATATTGGCGATGTCTGTGGGTTCAGTGTATTTTTTGTCATTTAGAATCAACTCAGAACAAGTCTGGGAGTTGTATCCCAGGTTTCTAACATAACTGAAAAAAGCCTTATGATTGTCTTTGGTGTCCTGTGCAATTTTTCTCTCGAAGCTGGCCTTGGAGGATTTTATGAGGGATCGTAATTTTTTGCTAGTACTGATCAGAGATGCCTTCCCTATTAGGGATTTTTCTCTAGATTGTAGTAGCTTCCTCGTTCTGTTGTACAGTTTATTTATGGCAGGGGTCCACCAGACTGGACACCTGCCTTTGGATGATTGGGTCTTGGTTTTGTTTGGGATAGCATGATCCATGCATTCCTGGAGATGTCCGTAGAATGCATTTATATAGGATTCTGCAGTTTTGGGCCATAGTTTCCACTGGCCCTGGAGCCTTGAAGGATTCCACTTCAGTTTTGAGAAGTGAGAAGTTCGCTTTTGAGAAGTTTTTCACTGTGGTTTTCTGGGCTGGGGGTGGGGTCGGGATGTGGACATCCAGTGAAATTAATTTATGGTCTGATCTTACCAATGAGGGATATACTTCTGGTGTGGAGCATAGAGTCCCCATGTTGGCAATGATCAGGTCTAGTATGTTGTCCCCTCTTGTGGGAGTGGTGACTAGTTGTTCCATAGCTTTTGAGTTTATAATTTCCAGGAACCTTTGGGCTAAGGTGCTGGGGCTTGAGTAGTGCTCCCAGTCAATGTTTGGGTAGTTGAAGTCGCCCCATATAATGGTGTTCGGAGAGATCTTCATGTTCTCCAATGTTTTCAGGAAAGCCGAGTGGGATTCATGACTTTGAGAGGGTGGTCTGTAGGATGCTATAAACTGAAAAGCAGTCTTGCCCACTGTTAGTTGCACATGGATGGTCTCCGATACTTCGTGCAATGCCACTAACCTGGAGGTGTGGATATCCTTGATAAATATGGAAACTCCCCCTCCTTTTGTGGTTCGGTCCGGGTTTTGGGGCTGAAAAGCATGATATGAGGTATAGCCTGGTAGTGCTGGGGTGCTCTCTGGAGCCTTGAACCAGGTTTCTGTCACTGCACAGATATCGATGTTCTCCATACTGAGGAGAGCTTCGAGTGCGTGCATCTTGAGGTTAAGACTTCTGGCGTTTAGCAGCATTACCCTTAGTTTCTTGTCCCTTAACCTTTCTGTGTCTAGGCAGTTCAGATCCTGTGTCTCAGATCAAAAGAATAATTTCCTTAGTTACAGCCATTTGCTCCCCAATATTTCTGGCCTAGAGAATTTTTTCCAAAAAACATGTTCACGGTTATCTCTTTATTCCCCATCATGCCCCCAACATTTGGTATCTACCTGAGGAACAATTCTTTCAAATTTGCTTGGGATATAAAAATGCCCATGCAACTACTTCCAAGCAAAAATTCTAGACTTTGTTGCATACTTGGGAGCCATAGATATGTCCTACCATTATTTCCTTGAGAATTTCTTTTCCAGTGTCTCTTCCTAATCTTTTCTAAACTCCACTGATTGAGTCTTATAGTTTTCATGCAGTATTTAATATGCCCTACTAATTATCCTATTTTAACAGCAGCTTCTGTTCTAGTTTCATATAAAAACTGTACAAGAACAGATCTTTCACTTAGGACTCCCCCTCAGAATTTCATTTTTCTTATTCTAGCTCATAAGGCAGAAAACTGTTAATATATGCTTTACTTTGGACCCAGTTCAAAGTGTTTGCCATCATTTTATCATTATGTGACCAGAGGTACTTTGGAAGAGCTTGTTCAGTAGAAATTCACTTCTTTGTAGGACACTCCATATGTGCTTCTTGGACTCCCTATAAGCATATATTGACTCTAGTGACTTAGTTTTCTAGTTCAAAGGTATGCATTTTCACTAAGCTATTTAAATACTGCATTTTAAAGTCTTCTGTATCCTTTCTGTTTAGGCTGTATGTGTTTGAAGTAAACTGCCCACCCCTTCACATTTCCTAGACTAAGCTTTGAATCTATTCTGTATTCTGATCTGAATGTCTGAGATTCTGTTAAGAGGGCACAGAATGAGTTTTGGATATCTTTCACTAGGCGACCCTCCTCTTCCCTTTTGGCTTAGGGCTATATTTGCTGCAATTTATTTAGATACTCTCTGCATGTTTTCTAGATTTCCTTTTCCAGGAATACAGAATGCTTCAGGGCAACAACATTTTATAGTCAGCATAATACAAGATATCAGAATAATGACAACAGTATAACAAGCTGTATTGAATTTACCCCCCCTCCCATTCTATGAGTTCCATCTAAAAGCCACCATTACTACTAAAGATTTCTCTTCCTTGGACTCAGAATGCATTGTTCCATGATAATGTTACATCACTTTATCCAGATATAATAATACGATTCCACAATTATTGTTTTTCTTTGCTTATATTGACATGTTTGTTTTGTTCTGAAAATGCTTAACTGAATTTTAGAGATGGTTTATTGATATAATTTGTTATTGACTACAATAGCTGAATGTTTAACAATAGCTAACTTGCAAAAAACTACTAGTAATGTAACGGTCAGTATATGTTATGATAGCCATGAATCTTCTCTGTTTTACAGTACAAAAGAAGAGGAAAATTGCAGTAGTGCAGCCAGAGAAACAGTAAGTACTTCAAGGAACTGGTGTCTTGGTGTATGCTGTATAGCTGGTTGTAGGAAAAGCATCATCATGGCTTTTACCTTGTTTGTAACCTACATAAAAAGCATCAATTGTTTCATTTTATTTATGTACAGTTTAAATGACATGTTCCACATGTACATACATTTTCTTATGCATTTAATTTGTTTTACATAGAAGAATGATAACCTGCCATACCCCTTTTATGTGGAGAGCCACCCCACATTCACCCCACTGTGATATTTTTACAGCAGATACACCCAGGGCAGGCTTTTGGTGAACTGGTGCCCTAGGCTTAAAGCGCCACATTATCCCTCACCCACAACTAGGAACTGACCGCTCATGCACATTACCTGGCTCTTCCCACAACCATGGCCTACCCACGCCATCTGGATTAATTTTTTTCTTTCTCATAGTTTGTCTTATTCTTTATTTTTTTTTTTCCCGGCAAGCAACAATACATTCATTCAGTCATTCCCAACTTGACAAGACTGTAGTCTAATAACTGTGGAGAAAATGACTGGATTAAACAGAGGGTCTGGGGGACTCTACACCACCAAAAACTGAGGTGCATTTTAGAGGTTTTTTTTTTTTTTTTTTTTTTTTTTAAATAACCTGTTCATCCAGTGGACAGCCCGAACAAAATTCTGATTAAGGGAAAAATCAATCTCACTGTTCTTCAACTTTGATTTTTTTCCTACATTCTTTCAGCATACACTGACTTATCAGGAGTGCACTGTAATTACTATGGAAGAAATATCTGAATTAAACCAGGGGTCTGGAGGCCACTATGTCCCCAGAAGCCATCAGCTTATAGATGCTGTGGAATGTGTTTCAGAGCTTTTTTCCACTATTTTGATCCAGTGATGGTCTCAACAAAAGTATTGTGTCAGAACAGAAAGTCACTCTTGCTTGTTAGAACTAGTAAAACAGGATCTCTGTGCCTGAAAAATATTTTTATATTTTTTATCCAGTTTTCCTATCTTTTAAATGCAACAGACTTTTCTTTTAACATACCCGCCTTTTAACTTTAACTACGTAATTTACTGAGTCATTTCTACTGAAATACATGAGTTGCTGTTGTCCATTGTGTTTTTTTGTGCTGTGATCATAATACATTTCCATTGTTTGTAATGTAGTCCTGTGAGTTTGTCGAAAGATTTCTAATTTTTATTTCATGCATCATAGCCTGCTGAGATACATGATTTGCTGCAGTTCATTGTGTTTTTTGTACTGTAACCATAATACATTTCCATTGTTTGTAATGTAGTACTGTGAGTTTATGTTGAAAGATTTCTAATTTCTATTTCATACATCATGGCCTTACACTTGTAAGAGGAATGTTTAATCAAGGTGATTGTGGTTCATTTTTTGTACATTTTACAATACTTTATCAGTGGTAATGAGCAACAGCTAACAGTTGACAATAACCCATCCTCTCCTTAGAGTGGGGTAGAATTATAAACATCAGAAAATAATTTTTCATTCTGCCTTACCCACCTTTTCTGCCCGCAGTGATATCAGTACAGGAATTGTGTGAATGCCACACTGCAAATGGCTGCCAGCATCCCGTTTGTTTCCTCCACTGTTCAGCCTGGCATCAGTTCCATCTGAGCTAATGCACCTTTCAGTCTGTTAATTTCTACCATCTGCTGCAGTCATCATATTCTTCATTCTGTCCATAATTCCTGATAATTGTAGTCTTTATATTGAGATGTACTTACCTTGTTTTTCTAATCCTCTGTTGTTATTCATATTCTTTGTCTCCTCCACTGCTGTCTAAAGCAGTCTCCATTACCACACTCAACTTTAACTTTTTAGCAGCTCCCAGTAGAAAAATGAACAAGGGTAAAATTCATTCATTCACTCATTTTCTGAATTGCTAATTGTAGTGATTGCCCAGGAAACAACCTTCAACTCATCTTGTGGGATACTCAACTGTTCATAAGGAAGCTAAAAAAATCGTAATTCCTGCAGTGTTCCTAGATCTGCCCTGGAGTCATCTGCCAGTGGGAAGTGCCTAGGGGACATCCTTGTAAGCTGCCCAAGCTAACTCTGATTACTTCTGTCAACTAGAAAGAGCAACGGCTACACAGCAGGATCTTCCCAGAGTACCGTGCTCCTCCCCTTCCAAGCAACAATATTTTTGCTGGTTATTTGCACAGCCTTGTATGGGATGATGTGACACAGATTATATGCTAAACTGAGAGCTTTGTTCTGTGAATGAGTTCTTGGCTTCACCATCACAGTGCAGTGTGACATTTGCAGTACTGATGCCAGCATCCCCATTCACAGGTCACTCTCCTGTCTCTTCACTTGTGAACAGGAACATGAGATACTCAATCTATTCCACATGAAGTATCTATTCTCCTGTCACATGCAAAGAACAGTCCTCTATTTTCTTGGTAAGAACCATAACCTCTTGTTTGGACATGGAAACTTTCAAATCAACAACTCAGATTTTGGAAGAGGCATAGCAACATTGTGGCACTAAGTGCCCTAAGCAATAGTCTTTACCTACCCTTGAAAGCTACTGATCTTACTGGAGGTGTTTCTGTGATCTGTCAAAGGCCTTTAACTTATATCAATGCCTACTAGTCAAATAGTTGTCATTCTGTGAACTAAGTACATTGACTCTGAAATGGTTTCTGGATTACCTCCACAAGAGGTACTTTTGTATAGCCATTGACCTGTGTTGTTTCCGTTTCATCTGATGAAGTCAGCTGTACCAGAAGCATCCATACTTCGTTTAGTACTCTTTACAGTGTACATTAATGGCTGCACCAAATAAGATGGCCTTCACAATTTATTACTTTATGCAGATAACATGGTTGCCTTGACATCTGAAAATTGCTCACCTGTCACCGAGTCTAAACAGTACATTAGCCTCACTCTGCAGCTTGCATGAACAACTGTGCCTCTGAGTTAATTTGACTAAAACCAGATCCATGCCTTTTGGTACAGAGAAGTGACTCAGTGTGTGCTGGGTCTCTTTGGATGTCACTGTCCTGATGGCAGTGATGTGGAGAGTGTCCAGACTTTGTCTCTGCCATGCTGCACACATGCTACACATGAAAAGCAGCTAAGCAAGACAAGTTTATTTTGAGAAGGATGTACTGCTGTTAATGCTTTTGTATGCCTTTCTGATGATTAGTGCTACCAAACTGTTCAGAGTAAAATTAATACATTCATGACAGAGATAATGACCATCACTGAAGTGATGTGCTTCTCATTACCAGCAGTTCAAATCCCAAAATGTTCATGTGCACTTTGTAAATTAATAAAAACATTACTCTTATCGGTTCATAGGTAGGTACTAGGCTATTGGCCTTAGGACCTATATAAGCCTAGCTAAATAGTACCCTGGCTTTTGCCACCCAAGAAAATTATTTTCCTGTGCCCCTGTCAAGCAGAGCCACAGAAGTGATCACAGGGTGAATTTCCTATCTTCCATCCAATCATCAAGATTTTTCTTGAAGAGTGCTAATGAGGAGCTTTGTTTGATATAGATAGGTAGTTTATTCCAGAGTATGGGAAGTCTCTGGGACAGGAATCTATCCCTCCAGCATGTTCTGTTTATTGTGGTGACAAGGTTTAGGTCCCTAGAGCGTGTAGCTCGGAGGGATTGGGATTTCTTTAAGTGGAGCATGTCCAGCAGCTCTGGGTTTGGCATAGCTTTGTATGTTAGGCAGAGATCGCCTCTGAGTAGGCGATATGCGGCAGAGTAAAGCTGGAGTTTTTGAGATGGTCTGCATAGGGCATCTGTTTGAGGCCAGTAATCCTCTTTGTGAGGTATTTCTACGGCCTTTCCAGTTGTTGTAGATGTCTTGTGAGGTACATACCAAAAGGGGCATTGTACTCCGTAATGGGTCTAATGAGTGATGAGTAGAGGGAAACAATGACCTCTTTTTTCCTGGATGAGAAACTTTTTGTGATGAGGTGTGCCATGTAGCTTATTACAGTGAAACGTTTCACAAGGTCGTTGTGATCTTCAGATTATCTATCCATACTTCTAATAATGTAATACTACTTCCTCACTCAACCTAGAAATGCCTTCTGCATTAGAGATCCTGTACTTTGGAATTCTCAAATGCATTAGACAGTACCCTGCACTAGCTAACTTCTTTCCTAGGCAAAGTCTTTGTAAATTTTGTTGTGTTCTTTATACTGTTATTATGCACTTGTTTTCTCAGTGTATTGTATATCATTACTGTGTTCCTGTATTTTTTATTCTATCACTTGTTCATGCCAGAAAAAAAAGGGCCTCTGGATCCCAATCACATAACTTTAACTAAAAATAAAATGGGGTTGTGACGCCTGTGCACTGGGCCAGCAGTCAAGGAGCTTCAATCTACTAACACCAGTGAGGAGCATCCACATAGGGGAGGATAATAAATGCACACACAGTAAAGTACAATTTCCCTTAAGAGCACATAGAGATCACAGTCAGTCTGGGGCTGGTTTCTCCCTTTCTCTCCAGATCTCCAAATTAGACTCCCTACTGGCATAGCTATAAGGGTCCAGATCTCAGATTAGTGGGAAGCTAAAATGTCCAGCACCCTCTTTGTCCAACCAGTGCTTCGTGTCCCTGCCCATGTAGCTGACACACACACACACACACACACACACACACACACAGACACACACACGTTGAGATAAGAGTTTTTACCCAGACTATACGGTAGAAATCCACTGCCACCACCCACTAATATTTATCAGCTACTAAAAAGGCCCTTATCAAAGGGTGACCAATTCTGCAACTGAACAGCAAGGCTTATTTGGAGTGGCTTTGTACGGTATCACTATATATATGCAATGTACTCTAGAGCCTAAATTATCTCTACACAAAACAGCCACAGTTGAAAGGTTTAAAAATATTTAATAATAAGTAATAAAACACAAAACAATACTTCTTGCTACACAGTGCTAGTCAAGAGTTCACAGATCACTGAGAATTACTTAAAATAATACAGTAGAAAAGTTCTGACATCAATACAGAAAAAAAAATCTAATCTTCCTATTTCCTTGCTATATCTAAGAGAAAACACAGTTCTAAAATAAACTTACAAATAGAGCAGAGGCAGAGTGCTGGTGATGTTGGATGTTCTCAAGACAAATGCAAAATGCTCTCAGTCTCTCTGTCCTTAAATTGATAACACAGTACCACTGACTCATTTCAGATTACATCATTATTTTCTGTTTCCCAGGCTAACAGAAGTTCAGAGTGTAACAGCCTTTTTGATCTTGTACCTGGTCAGGAAGTTACAGCAATAAATATGTTATACATGGAAATTCTAGCAATTAACTCTAGTCTCAAAACAAAAGCAATAATTCCTTCATCCAGACATCTCAGCTCCGGGTTTTGAGATCAAACAATTATACACTGCTTGACTTATCTGCTTTCCTACAACTGTTGTTAAATTTTTGCAGTTCCCCATTTAACACCATTTTCTTCCATTTAAGAGAACAAGTCTGTGGCTTATATTAATATTTACAAATGACAGAATTATCTGTGAAATTCTATCTGGCTAGGCTGGCAGCCTTCACCTGTCTTCACAGAGGTTTTTATCCCAGCCATCTCGGCCGGCGACAAATTACTTACTTTATGTTTGGGGATATAGTTACATAACTCTAATAGGACTGCATCATCTGAAGAAAATAGTGATGCAGCCCTCACATCCCCACAATTAATACTCTTGAAAGTGTGGCTGTGCCTCGATAAGCTGTGAATGAAATCACAAACAGAAGATAAGACAAGCCACACTGGGCACAATCCTATACCCACCTTTAATATGCTCAGCTTAGTGCCAAGGATGCAGTCAACTCTCACTTATCAAATAAAAAGACTGAATAGCATTGGAACCCCATACTGTGTAGAACTTCCCACAAGACATGTCAGGATACTTAATAATACGCTTTCCTCAAGTCCACAAAACATGTGTAGCAATGGTATTTGCAAACTCTCCTGATCCCTGAGATATCTCTGCAAGGACAGAAAGCTGAACCACAGTATGACAGGCAAAATAGAATTTTCATTGCTGCTCCTGAATCAAATACTTCACTACCGAACAAACCCTCTTTTCCAGAAAACTAGATGGATGCTTTTACAGAGAGGGTGTGTGGATTGTGGTACCTGTGTAATTGAAACACACCGTCTAGCCTCTTGCTGAAAATGGGGACCAGTACTGTCCCAGCCTTCCACATAATGTGCTGACTATGGCACTACCAACAGTGTCCAGAGCCTTCCAAATTTCTGGCTTAATCTGATCCACTGTGCAACCTTTCCAGAGAGAAAATGTTTACTCATTGTAGCTACTTCAGCTACTGAAATGTATCCAGTTCCACCATCTGCTTTTTGCAGTGCCTTCTCAGAAGAAGACATGTCAAACAGATTCAGAATTTGTCAAAGTGTTCCTTCCATTTTTGTACAGTTTCCCCAGTCAAGATCAGATTTCTCCACTCTTGCTGAGGACAGCCTAGCAATGTCTTTCTTCCCTACTCCCAAGTCACTTTAGTTTGTCCACTTCATCACATTACTCCCTGCTCCCACCCTCAAGACCTAGGCCTTTGATAAGACAACTGCTGCAGCTGCCATTTTCTTGGCTTGGCTGTGCCTATGGGTCAAATCCAGAGACCCCACCCTCGGGCGAGCATTACATTGAAAAGGGGTTAAATTAATTACTCTTGCTTCCAGATATACAAATAAGTTCACATTTTAATACCTTACATAAAATTAAGAGAGTAAGATGACAGATACATGCAGAGAATTGTATAAAAGTAAAAATAGTAAAAGTGACTCCCATCATATTCAATGTAAAACTAGAAAAGTTTAAGCTTTCGTTTGTTTAATACACCACAAACTTACATCAGAATAAAATACAAAGACATAAAACCACCCTTAAGTACTTGACATGTGCAAAAAGCATTCAGTAAATTATTTAAATCACCACCTTTGCGTCATATAAATTTAAAAATACAGATACCAATGTTAAATGATATTAAAGAAAATAATAAACTAATGCATATAAAAAAATAAAATGAAATTCAGACATTCTGCTAAAAAAACTTGTCATGAAAAACTGGTCATTTTAAAGACCATATCAAAACCTTTGTAACTGGAGAAAACACTTAATATTAATGGTCTCATTGAGTCCTTTTGGGTAATCTCTCTTAAGGCTATCGGCCATTTGGTTTCTGTACATTCTAACAAGGCTTTAAAATTGCCCACCAAAGGACCACAAATCACCTTTTCCAGAGCAAAGAATGTAAATTTCTTGAAACTGTTGCATTGTAAAACATGATGTGCCAATGCATTGTTTCTTATTGCCAAAACATGTTCATAAATCCTTCTACTTAGTGACCTGATGGTTTTGCCCACATAAAAAATAGTGCACAAATTACACACTGCAAGGTAAACAATAACAACAGAATCGCAAGTGAACCTGTCCTTTGCTCACAGAAGTTTGTTAAAATGTTTCAGTTCAACAGAACCTGAATTGGCTATATATCTACACGGCTTGCAATGACCACAAGCAAAAGACGCCAACAGGGTCTTTACCACCATTGTGTGATCCTTTTCGTGTTCCCTCTAGGATACTTTTTATGTTATATGCTTTTTTATAGGTAAACCAGAGTTCATTACCCAAGACTTTCACCAATTCAGAATGTCCAAGCAGAACCTTCCAATTCTCTTTAATCACACCCCTGATGATGTCCATTCCAACCGAAATAGGCAATGGGAAGGCTAACTCAAACACCATGTTATTGTGTTTGACCCTACACTCCACACTAATTACCTCTGCAAATGAGACTCGCTGAACTCTCTCGTAGGGATGTAACTTGAGCAATTATTTTCCATAACCAAAAGAGGTCATACCCTCTTGCCATAAAGAATCCAACAAGTTTGTTGACTTCAAAGTTGAAGATGGAATCTTCACTGGTTAATCGACTCAACCTAATGAGTTGTCTCTTGACCACCCCTCTTTTCATGTGCTGAGGATGGAGACTGTCCCTATGCAGGTACTGGTTGACAAAGGTAGACTTCCTGTAAATACTGCTACGGAAGCAAAACCTGTCATCAAGTAGCTCCAAATGAATGTCAAGGAAGTCTATTCTTTTGCCAAAACCACCTAGGGTAAATTTCAAAAAGCTGGTAGAACCATTTAAATCATACAAACATTTTTGAAAACATTCAAGGTTCCCTTGCCATAAGAAAAACAAATCTTCAATATAACGCCTGTAAAATAAGATGTTCCTGGCCAAAAGGTGTGTTATAAGGTATTTTGTCTCCCACATGGCCATAACAAGGTTGGTAATGGAGGGAGAAACTCTGGAACCCATAGCTACACCAGAAATCTTTTGGAAAATGCAAGATCCAAACTTAAAAAAGTTACTGTCCAGAATTGTCTCCATCAAAATACACACAGTGTTGATCTTATTGTTGTCAAAATCAGTATAACCAGTCAGATATTCCCAAAATAAATCAACTCCTATTTCCTGATCAGTACTTTTGTAAAGGGAAGTTACATCAATTGTGACAAAGAATACTGTAGACATATCTATGTCTTTCAAATTAAAGTCGCGTAACAACTCTAATAGGTGCCAAGAATATTTTAAATAAAACCTTGAATTTTGAAAAATAGGGTTCAAAATTTTAACCAACCAAATCGAAATTGGTTCCATCTTAGAGTGAGCTGCAGACACTATAGGTCTAAAAGGGGGGCTATTCTGCTTTTGTGGACCTTAAGAATACCAAAGAGAACTGCTAACTTTGGATATTCCACCTCCAAAAACATATACATTAAATGTCCAATATTACCCTGACAAAACAAATCAAATAAAGTGTCAATCTGCTTGAAACACAATTGAACATCATTTGTGTTGACCTGTTTGTAATTTCTTTGGTCACTCAAAAGCTGCAACATAGCCTTTTCATAATCAGCAGTCTGCATAATAACTATAGCCCACCCTTGTCTGCCTTCATCACTCTCAAATCACTGTTGGTAGCTAACTCAAACAGGGATTTCCTTTCCCCACTGGTAAGGTTGACAGTTCTATAAGACAATCTACTAATGTCCTTAAAATACTGTTCACATAATGTCCCAAACACATTTAAAGAAGGACATAAAGCAGGATTATAAGTGCTTCTAAATTTACTTTCATCTGTTGATAAACCAGAAGTGGACAAACCACCAAGAATGAACTTCAAATTCAACTTTCTCAAATACAGTTTGAAGTCCACCAAAAGATTTATTACATTCACTTTATTAGAAGGAATATATGTAAAACCATGTTGTAACACCTTATGGGGTGTCCTCGGTCAAACTTACTTCAGACAAGTTCAAAATGTCTATACAAAAACTTAAGTTTTCTTCTTGTTCCTGTTGTTCCATTTCTTCCATTTCTCTTTCTTCATAGGTAGGTACAAGGCTATTGGCCCTAGGGCCCATACAAGCCTAGCCAAAAAATGTACCCAGGCTTTCGCCACTCAAGAAAATTATTTTCCTGTGCCCCTGTCGAGCAGAGCCACAGAAGTGATCCCCGGGGTGAATTTCCCATTTCCCATCCAATCATCAAGATTTTTCTTGAAGAGTGCTAATGAGGAGCTCTGTTTGACATAGATAGGTAGTCTGTTCCAGAGTATGGGAAGTCTGTGGGACAGGAATCTATCCCTCCAGCATGTTCTGTTTATTGTGGTGACAAGGTTAAGGTCCCTAGAGCGTGTAGCTCTGAGGGATTGGGATTTCTTTAAGTGGAGCATGTCCAACAGCTCTGGGTTTGACATAGCTGTGTATGTTAGGCAGAGATCGCCCCTGAATAGGCGATATGCGATGGAGTAAAGCTGTAGCTTTTTGAAACGGTCTGCATAGGGCATCTGTTTGAGGCCAGTAATCCTCTTTGTGAGGTATTTCTGTGGTCTTTCCAGTTGTTGTAGATGTCTTGTGAGGTACATACCAAAAGGGGCGTTGTACTCTATAATGGGTCTAATGAGTGATGAGTAGAGGGGAACAATTACCTCTTTTTTTCTGGATGAGAATCCTTTTGTGATGAGATGAGCCATGTAGAAGGATTTCCTGACCACTGTGGCAATGTGATTATCAAAGGAGAGACTACTGTCCACCTGTGTCCCAAGGTCTCTTATCACATTTTCGGCATTAAGTAGACTACCAGCTATGTGGTAGTTCATGGGTACAGAGTTTTTACCAAAGGGGATGACAATACACTTTTTGGCATTGAGCTTCAGGCCATGGCTTTGACACCAGGTATCTGTCTCAGTGAGGCCCTTTTGTAGTTTGTCCACATCGTTAGGAGTTTCGATTATGGCTCCTAGTTTGCAGTCATCTGCAAACTTTGTTAGCCAAAGACCTTCTGTGTTGGCCTGCACTTCAGAGAAGTAGATACCAAACAGGAGAGGACCCAGGACTGAACCCTGTGGTACTCCACTTGTCACTGGTCTGATGTCGGATTTGGAATCTGCTACTTTCACAGTGTGGGTTCTGTCTGTGAGCCAGTTGGCAACCCATCTTGTGACATAGGGATTTATACCTAGTTTAGTGAGTTTATCTATAATTCCAGAGTGGGGGATGGTGTCGAACGCCTTGGCGAGATCTAGATAAGCTGTGTGAACCATTTTACCCTCATCTATGGCTTTGGTGACTGCTTCAAAGAAGTCAATCAGGTTTAGGAGACATGATCTGCCTTTTACAAATCCAAACTGAGTAGGGTCCAGAGTTTGGAAATTACCAAAGTCTTTGTTTATGAGTTCCATGATGATATGTTCCATGGCCTTGCAGACCAGGCTCGTCAGGCTAATGGGGCAGTAGTTCCCGGGGTCCCTCATAGCTCCCCCTTTGTGGAGTGGGATAACTGTCGCGGTGCGCCATTCAGTGGGTACAAAGCCTGAGGTGAGGCTATGATTGAACATGGTGCTTAGGTAGGGTGCCAGTTCATTCTGTAGTTCGTGTAGAATGAAGCCTGGGATATTGTCAGGTCCCATGGATGCTGTGTTCTTGGCTTTGGAGAGTGTGTTTTTTACCTGTGCAGCCGTGATTATAGGAACTTTGCATTCTTCCGGTATAGAGATGGGCCCTCTAGGGGGTGAGAGGGGGGTAAATTAGCACTGAACCTATCTGCTAGGATGTTGGCAATATCAGTTGGTTCTGTATATTTAGTGCCATTATGCTGTAACTCAGAGCAGATCTGAGTGTTCCCATTTAGACTCTTGACATAGCTATAGAATGCTTTGTGGTTGTCTTTAGAGTCAGTGGCAATTTTGTTTTCATAACTAGCTTTGGAGGATTTTAAGAGGGATCTCAGCTTCTTACTGAGGTTGACCAGGGAGTTCCTCCAGTCATGGGATTTTACTCTTTTTTGCAACAGTTTCTTTCTTCTGTTGTAGAGTTTGTTTATGGCAGAGGACCACCAGATTGGCTTCCTTTTTTTGGAGGATAATATCTTGGTTCTATTAGGGATAGCATGATCCATGCACCCATGTAAGTGCTTATAAAGTGCATTTGTGTAGGATTCGGCAGTCATACCTCTATTGTCCGTCTGCATGGGTGTCATGAAGTTTGCCACTACTGTCTTAAGAAGTGTGAAGTTGGCTTTTGAGAAGTTTTTTACGATGGTTTCCCTAATTGGGGGTGGGATGTGTATGTCTAGGCTGATAAGCTTGTGGTCGGATCTGACCAACGAGGAATTGACCTCTGGTGTGGAACACCTGTTTCCCATGTTGGTAATGACCAGGTCTAGGATATTGCTGCCCTTGGTGGGGGTGTGAATAAGTTGATCCAAGGCGTTGGAATTTATGAATTCTAGAAAACGTTGAGCAAAAGAGTTGGTACATGAGTAGTTTTCCCAGTTAATGGTGGGGTAGTTGAAATCGCCCATTATTAGGGTGTTGGTGTATCAAGAAATGAGGAGTGTGAATCCTGGGGCATGGTGGAGGGTCTGTAGCAAGCTACAGTTTAGATTGCGGTCTTGCCCAGAGTTAGTTGCACTTGGATAATCTCGGATGCATTATGCTGTGCAACTAGCCTGGAGGTGTGGATATCCTTAATGAATATGGACACGCCTCCGCCTTTAGTGCTTCTTTCTGGGTTAGGTGGCCGAAAGGTGTGGTATTAATTGAAGCCTGTTAATGCAGGGGTGCTCTCTGGAGCTTTGAACCAGGTCTCTGTCACTGCACAGATGTCAGTGTTCTCCATTTTAAGGAGTGCCTCGAATTAGTGCATTTTGAGGTTTAGACTTCTAGCATTGAGTAGCGTTACCCTCAGATTTTGCTTGCTTGTACCTGTTATGGTGGTGAATTTGTCATTTGAACCTTGCCTAAAAAAGGCACTATAGGGGTGGCAATTGTCTTAGCCAGTATCCGGAATCCTAAGGGCGACAGGTGCAGGCCATCTCTGGCAAAGCATCGTGGACTGTCGATCATGTCGTCCCAGGCAGACAAATACTGGATCCCCTTAGAATGACACCAGAAGCTTAGCCAATTGTTGAAGTCAATCATTTTGTCCTTGTACTGTGGTATCATTCTGGGTGATGGCAGGATGCTACTCAAGGTTAGGGTCATACCTGCCTGGGATACAAGATCGGAGAGCTCCTCTGTGTCTCTCTTCATGTAGTCCAGGGAGGTACGTCTCAGGTCATTTTCACCAACATGGACAATGACGGTGTCATATTTGTACTTATTGTGGAGTGACCTGAGTGCATGCGTTATGTGGCGGATCCTGGCACCTGACAGGCAGCTGACAGTAACTTTTTCCTTGTTTAGTCTAGTGAGTGGAACATCAGTGTGCCTGACTATAGAGTCACCTATGACTAGAGTGTTGGGTACGTTGTTATGCCTTATGGGCTGTGGTTGAGTGGCACACTGAGTTTGTGGGCTATGTGTCATTTGGGTTGTGTTGGGGGGTGGAGTTTGCTTGTGTTTATGCTTTGGATGTCCCTGATGCTTGGGCAGGTTTTTATTGAGAGCCTCCATGAATGTAGGTGTGTGTTTTGTGTTTCTATGTGTGTGTTTTGGTGGTGTAGGTTTTGAGGGACTATGTGTTGAGTGTGGTGTGGTGCAAGTGTTTACCCTCTCCTCGTGACTGTCTAGTCCAGTCTTAGGTGAAGAGAGCTTTGCTTCCAGTTTGGCTATATAAGTGCATCTCTCACAGGTTGTAGTGTTGGGTGGTAGGAGGAGAGGGTTGTCTGTGTACATGAGGCAATTGCTGCATTGCCTCAAGATGCCCAGATTCATCAGGTAGACAGGAGAAATCACTGGGAGCTGACCCTTAGACATGCCTGGATAAGTGCTTATTTATTAAGTACTAAAAACTGTTTTCCACTAGACAAGTGAGGAAAGTTGAGTGCTGTAGTAATTTGCAGCTTATGTAGTGCTTACAATGAGTTCTGAACAAGTGCTGAGTTCAAAGAAACAGATTTGAGTGCTGAAACTAGAAAACTGGCTATATATAAGAAAAAAAAACTAAACTAGAAGGCTTCCCTCCAACGCAGAATGTGGCCTGAACATCTTTTGACCACCTTGGGGATATTCTTCGTGTTCACTGTTGCAGTCATCACATTTGGGTTATCTGCTTGCAGGTAGCCCTCAGTCAGCCTGGTTATCAAAGTCTTCGGTCCTGCGTTGGTTGCTGTCTCATCTTCCATGACGTCAGGTCATCAGTGGTGTAAAGCATGCAGCCGGCACCATTACATCAGTCTTTTTTGCCGTGCGGTGCCCGAAGCAGAAGCAGTTTGCAAGTGCCAGTCGGTCAACTCCTGAAATTTTTGTTTTCGAGTTTCAGATCCAAAGTCTTCAACTAAGCTAAGTACCCCGTTGGGGGGGGTTTTTCTTGCTCTAAACTGATGTCAATAAAAGTTAACAATTGTATTTCTTGTGGAAAGCAAATACCTCATAAAGATTTTCATTTGTACTGCATTCCTTGCATAGGCCCAGACCACGACATACCTTGTTGTCGGTTTTGTGCCTTATTCAAACCTCAAACTATTCGTCGTCGGTTCATTTTCGCATCTAAATATTTTAGTACTCGGTTCAGTTATCCAGAAATGGCTTCCATAAGCCACCCGACTACCGACATTCCAAAAAAACGCAAAGATAAAGACAGAGACAGACCGTATAGGTCCAAAGCTGCCAACGACGCTTCTCCTAAGCTAGTCGCCAGTTCACCGGTACTCAATGAGGAGCTTTCGCAGCCCCTGATACTCGCTACTTCAGATTCGCAGGCCTCTATTGAGGCCCATTCGGAGTCCGGTATGCCGCGAGATGCTTCTTCGACTGTGGAACCTGCGGATGTCTTTACCTTGGATGGGTTCGGAGCTAGAGTATATGCAGGCATACTGACTTGCATATTCAACCAACGCCATCTTCTTCTTCAAGGCCTACAACTCGATCCATGCCTAGAAAACCGACTCCGAGACCGCATGGTCAGGCCCCTATGCCTAAAAAAACAAATGATAAGAATGGCTGAAGACATTATTACTCTAATCAGGGGAGGCCATCCTTCTCCCTCTAAGAGACCTAGGACTGATTTTCCTTCTAATTCTTCTGATCAGGATTCTGAATTTTCTGTTTTCTCTGATGACCAGGATTTGCCCTTATCTACCTATGAGGATTCTGATGCAGAGAACTCCTTTCCCTCTGCTTCCCCTCCAGAGGATTTCTCTTGTGGTGAAACCTTGCATACTCTTAAGGAGCATTTCTGCTGGGAAAGCCAGGATTACTCTGACTCCAAAAAGAGGCTTAGGGAATTCTTACACCTGCCAAAACACAGGCCTTTAGCTATCCCTCCTGCACTGGACATTGTAGATGATGCATTCTCAGAATCTACCCTGGCCCCTGACACTTTACCTCTAGCTCTCAGAACGCCTGACAGGTATTACAGGGTACCTGACTCTCACAAGTTCCTCTTTAAGAACCCTACTGCGGATCCTGAGACCATTTTACAGGGACCCAAAGGCATTAAGGCTGCTACTGCCAAAAACCCTACCCCCTCTGATAGAGATTCCAGGGCCCTGGATAGATGGGGTAAGAAGGTATACACTTATGCAACTTTGGCCATTAGGGCCTTAAACTGCCAGTTCCATATGTTAAAGTATCAGCAGCATATTATTGGATTGCTTAAACTGAAAATGATGTTGATTCCTGACTGTGCTGAAAATAAAGAATTACAGGATTTAATGCATTCTGCTGAGCAGGTTGGAAAACATACTTTGCTATGTGGTTTTGATTCATTAGAGGCATCTTGCAGAGCTGCTGTCACTGGGTCTGTACTTAGAAGGCATGCTTGGCTTAAGGAGCAATCTTTGCCAGATCATGGTAAAGCTGAATTAGTGGATTCTCCCTTAAACCAAGACTGCCTGTTTGGCAACAAAGCAGAAGTAGTACTTAAAAAGATGGAGGCAAAAGCTAAATCTATGCAAACTGTTAAAGATTTCCTGTAAGTACAGCCTCCCAGATTTAGTAGGCATTGACCTACTAAGAATTGGTCCTTTTCTGCCTCTTCCAGGCCTTCTCAGTCCAAACCCAGAACCAGCAGAACACCCAGGCTTCAGCTCCAAGGTACCCACAGGCCTAAGCAGTAGGGGGCTCCCACTTCCAAAGCTGGGAGTAGTAAGACACCCCCCCATGGTAAATTGTCACAATGACTTAACTTTAAACCTTCCAAGCCCTGCTCAACTGACTGTTCCTTTAGGGGGAAAGATCGCCCTGCATGCAAAAAACTGGGAACTCATTACCCAAGACAAATGGGTTTTAAATATCGTTTCCCAAGGATACAGATTCCACTTCCACTCCTTACCATCCCCAAACGGTTTGCCAGACCTACCCCCAAACCAGTGGGCAGAGGATCAAAAGCAAGTTCTCGCTCTTCTAAGCATCAGGGCTGTTCAACCTGTCCCAGAAGAAGAATGGGGGCAAGCATTCTACTCAAGACTTTTTCTGGTACCCAGAAAAGACTATTTCTGGCATCCTATTCTGGACCTGTCTATCCTAAACACTTTTTTTGGAAATCCCAAAATTCAAAATGCTAACTCTAGATCAGCTGTTTCCCATGCTGGGAAAAAATGCCAGGTTGGCAACACTGGATTTAAAGTAAGCCTACCTGCACATCCCAATAAGGGAATCTTGCAGAAGATACCTATGCTTCAGAGTAGGCTACATGCACTATCATATGTTCTTCGTGTTTCACTGTTGCAGTAATCACATTTGGGGTTATCTGCTTGCAGTAGCCCTCAGTCGGCCTGATTAACAAAGTCTTGGGTCCTGCATCAGTTGCTGTCCCTTCTTCCGTGACGTCAGGTCATCAGGGGTTTAAAACATGCAGCTGACGCCATTACATCAGTTTTTCTTGCTGTGCGGTGCCCGAAGCAGAAGCAGTTTGCAAGTGCCGGTCGTCCAACTCCTGAAATTTTTGTTTTCGAGTTTCAGAACTGAAGTCTTCAACTAAAAGTTAAGTACCCCGTTGGGGAAACTTTTTCTTGCTCTAAACCAATGTCTGTAAAAGTAAATAATTGCATTACTTGTGAAAAGCAAATACCTCATAAAGATTTTAATTCGTACTGTATTCCTTGCTTAGGCCCTGACCACAACATACCTCACTGTCAATTTTGTGCCTTATTTAAACCACGAACTATCCGTCGTCGGTATATTTTTGCCTCTAAATATTTTGGTGCTTGGTTCAATTATCCTGATATGTCTTTGGTAAGTCATCCAACTACTGACATTCCGAAAAAACGCAAAGATAAAGACAGAAACAGGCAGCCTAGGTCCAAGGCTGCCGACAACGCTTCTCCTAAGCCAGTCACCAGCTCGCCGGTACTCAGTGAGGCGCTTTCGCATCCCTTGATACCCACTACTTCAGATTCGCAGGCCTCTACTAAGACCCATTCGGAGTCTGGTATGCTGTGAGATGCTTCAACTGTGGAACCTGCGGATGTCTCTACCTTGGATGGGTCTGGAGCCGCTGTGCAGGCACCGGCTTCTGAGGGTGTATTCAGGCCTACTGACTTGCGTATTAAACCAATGCCATCTTCTTCTTCAAGGCCTAAAACTTGAACCATGCCTAGAAAACTGACACCCAGACCGAATGGTCAGGCCTCTATGCCTAAAAAACAAATGATAAGAATGGCTGAAGACCTTATTACTTTAATCGGGGGAAGCCAGCCTTCCCCCTCTAAGAGACCTAGGACTGAGTTTGCTTATGATGCTTCTGACCAGGATTCTGAATTTTCTGTTTCCTCTGATGACCATGATTTACCCTTATCTACCTATGAGGATTCTGATGCTGAGGACTGTATTCCCTATGCTTCCCCCCCAGAGGATTTCTCTTTTGGTGAAACCTTGCATACTCTCAGGGAGCATTTTCGTTGGGAAAGTCAGGATTTCTCTGATTCTAAAAAGAGGCTTAGGGATTTCTTACTCCGGCCTTTAGCCATACCTCCTGTACTAGACATTGTGGATGATGCCTTTTCGGAATCTAGCTTGGCCCCTGACTCTTTACCTCCTGCTCCCAGAAAACCTGATAGATATTACAATGTCCCTGACTCTCACAAGTTCCTTTTTAAAAATCCTACTGTGGATCCTGAGACCATTTCACAGGGACCCAAGGGCATTAAAGCTACTGCTGGCAAAAATCCTACCCCCTCTGATAGAGACTCCAGGGCGCTGGATAGATGGGGGTAAGAAGGTATACACTTCTGCATCTTTGGCCATTAGGGCCTTAAACTACCAGTTTCATATGTTAAAGTATCAGCAGCATCTTATTGAATTGCTTAAACAGAAAATTATGTTGATTCCTGGTTGTGCTGAAAATAAGGATTTACAGGATTTACTGCATTCAGCTGAACATGTTGGAAAACATACTTTGCAATGTGGTTTTGATTCACTAGAGGCATCTTGCAGGGCTGCTGTAATTGGGTCTGTACTTAGAAGGCATACTTGGCTTAAGGAGCAATCCTTGCCAGATCATGTTAAAGCGAAATTACTGGAAGCTCCCTTAAACCAGGACCACCTGTTTGGCAACAAGGCAGAAGAAGTTCTTAAAAAGATGGAGGAAAAAGCTAAATCTTTGCAAACTGTTAAATATTTTTTACAAGTACATCCTCCAAGGTTTAGTAGGCGTTGGCCTTCCAAGAATTGGTCCTTTCCTGCCTCTTCCAGACCTTCTCAGTCCAAACCCAGATCCAGCAAGCTCCCAGGTTTCAGTCCCAGCGTACACACAGGACTAAGCAGTGGGGGGCCCGCATTTCCAAATCTGGACGTAATAAAAACTCCCCCCTATGGTAAACTGTCTCAATGATGATTTTTTAAAATTTCCAAGCACTTCTCAACTGACTGCCCCTTTGGGCGGAACGATTGCTCTTCATGCAAAGAACTGGGAACTCATTACACAGGAAAAATGGGTTTTAAATATAGTGTCCCAGGGATATAGATTTCACTTCCACATGTTACCAACACCAAGTGGGTGGCCAGATCTACCACCAAATCAGTCGGCAGAGGCCCAAAAGCAAGTACTTTCTCTCTTAAGCATGGGGACTATTCATTTGGTACCAGAAGAGGAAAAGGGACAAGGTTTCTATTCAAGACTTTTCCTGGTACCCAGAAAGGACAATTCATGGCGTTCTATCCTGGACCTGTCTACTCTAAACACCTTTTTGGTGATTACAAAATTCAAGATGCTGACTCTTCACCATTTGCTCCCTATGCTAGGCAAAGACACCTGGCTGGCAACAGTAGATTTAAAGGAAGCATACCTGCACATACCAATCAGGGAATCTTGCAGAAGATACCTACGCTTCAAAGCAGGCTACATGCGCTATCAGTTCTCTGTATTGCTCTTTGGCGTATCTACTGCGCCCAGGGTATTCACAAAGTGCCTAGCTCCAGTCATTGCATTTTGCAGGCAAAGAAATATTCAAATATACCCATACCTGGACGATTATCTAATTCAGGCAGAAAGCCAGGACATACTTTTGAATCATCTGGCCTTTGTACAAAGGGTGCAAGCTTGTCTGGGGTACACCATAAACAAAAAGAAATCGCACCTGGTACCCTGTCAACAAATTATATTCTTGGGAGCAAGTTTGAATAAAACTTCCCAGATGGCTTTCCTCACGCCAGAGAAACAAATTCATTTGACAACCTACTTCAAACAAGTGGCCACAAAAACCCTGCTATCTGCAAGGCAAATACTACAAGCATTAGGGTTCATGGCCTCCTGCATTCTTCTAATTCCATATGCAAGACTGCATATGAGGAAACTACAATGGTATCTAAAAAGCCTATGGTGTCAACATTCCCAGGATCTAGAAGCAATGATTCCTATCATACCTTGCCTACGCCTAGAGTTCCTTTGGTGGGCGGAGGCCTGCCACCAAAACAAGGGACTACCATTCACACTACCCCCTGCCGCCCAAACCCTAACAACAGGCGCATTAGACTATGCATGGGGGGGCTCATCTGGCAGGGAAGTGCATTCAGAGCAAATGGAACTCAAGTCAAATGCACCTGCATATCAATCAAAAAGAAATGTTAGCCGTACAGAATGCTCTGACAGCCTTCAAGAACCACATTCTTCCAGGACAATTAATGGTAAAGACAGACAACACCACTGTTATGTGGTACATAAACAAGCAAGGGGGTACACATTCTTACCCCCTCTGCAGATTAGCCATGGCATTGTGGAACACAGCCCTGAGCTACTAAGTGCATCTACAAGCTCAATTCCTGCCAGGAAAACTAAACACACTAGCAGACGAACTAAGCAGAAACCTCATGGACCCACATGAGTGGAAACTGGAACCAAGGATTTTCAACATGTTAACAAGCAAATGGGGGAGCCAAGATATAGACATGTTTGCCTCCTCCCAGAACTATCAGTTGAACAAATTTTGCACAAGGACTCCCCACAAACAAGCTTGGAAAGTGGATGCTCTGTCCTTCAGCTGAAAAAAACAGTTTATGCCTTTCCTCCTCTGCCTCTGCTCTCCAAAGTACTACTAAAGATCAAACAAGACAAACCAAGGACAATTTTGATTGTACCAGACTGGCCACGCCAACACTGGTGCCCCCTCTTGCGCAGTGTCACTGTTGGCCCCATGGCACCTGCCTCAGACTCCTACCCTATTGTCTCAGCAGGAGAACCAGATTCTGCACCCTTAGCTTCACACACTGAACCTAGCAGCCTGGCTAATTACCTAATCTCTCCTTTACAATCCCTCAGTAAACCATGATGGATATAATTTTAGAGTCAAGGCGGCCTAGTACTAGAAAATCTTATGCTGAAAAATGGAAAAGATTCTGTGCATGGAACCAATCTCAAGGGATGAGCACAACAGTGCCCAATTTACCTCAGATTTTACAATACTTAACTGAGATGCTTTCTCCTCCATCAAAATTCATGCCTCAGCTATTTCAGCTCATTATAACATGGAACCTCCCCTCTTCTCTCATCCACTGCTCAAGCAGTTCCTCAGAGGGACCAAAAATTTACGACCAGCCAGGAGAGCTCCATCTCCAGCCTGGGACCTTAATTTTGTATTGGAGAAACTCACTCTTCCTTCTTTCGAGCCAGCTGCTACTGCAGACTTAAAATTATTTTCTTGGCAAACAGCTTTCCTTTTAGCAATCACTTCAGCAAGAAGGGTATCTGAATTACAGGCCCTTATGGCAGTGGAGCCTTTCATCATCTTTCATGTGGACAGGGTGTCCCTCAGGACCAATCTCTCTTTCATGCCCAAGGTGGTATCCAGTGTGGCCCTTAATCAGTCCATTCATTTGCCAACCTTCTTTCCTAATCCACAGAACAAAGGGGAACGGATACTACACTCTTTAGATGTGCACAGACAACTTAGAGTCTACTTGGACAGGACTAAACCTTAAAGGAAATCTGAGCAACTGCTGGTGGCATTTGCTGCAGGGGCAGAGGGGAAGGCTATTTCAAAGCAAACCATTTCCAAATGGATAGGCCATTGCATTCATTTCTGTTACAAGCACCACGGAAAACCTATCCCACAGGGGATCAGACACCACTCAACCAGGGCTGCATCTACCTCTAGAGCCTTTCACGGAGGCATCCCTACCAGGGACATCCTAGAAGCTGCTACCTGGAGTTCTGTACATACATTCACCAAGCATTACCACTTGCCAGTTTTTTCTAAATCCAGAGCAGCATTTGCCACTGCAATCATGCAGGGCCTTATAGCTGGTCCTAATGCTATATAATTGCCTCCTCCCAACCTTAGCTTTGGGAATCTACCCAAATGTGATGACTGCAGCAGTGAAACATGAAAACATAGTACAGTTGTGTACACTTACCATAAATGTAGATGTTCTAGTGTATTCACTGTTGCAGTCCTGGTTACCCTCCCTCCAGCTCCCTGACTTCTATTGACTATACATCTATTCTTGTTTACTATGCTTAAAGCTTTCTGGTGTATTTGCTTTTTGTTGGAGGTGTAACCTTATATATAATTGCTCCCCATTATGTGGGCAGCTGACATCTGGGGCAAGTAAAACTGATGTAATGGCGTCGGCTGCATGCTTTATACCCGTGACTACCTGAAGTCATGGAAGATGAGACAGCAACCGACGCAGAACCCAAGACTTTGATAATTAGGCCAACTGAGGGCTACCTGCAAGCAGATAACCCAAATATGATGACTGCAACAGTGAATACACTCGAACATCTACATTTATGGTAAGTGTACACAACTGTACTTTCTTTGTACCCCTGATTTGTCCACTAAAAATGGTCTACTCACTGTGGAAGCAGAAGGAACAACATTAGACGAACTATTAACCGTAGAAGTAGCTGCATAATTTTTGCTAGAAACAGAAGCTGAAACAACTGCCTCTGTTGAAACATTGATACTATCCTTTACACCTGATGTTTCCAAAGTTTGTGTTAGTACAAAGCATTTAGGTAAACGATAAGCCATCTTGTCTTTGTAAGCTGCCAAGTGCCCCTTTAATTTCCCCTATTTTCTATTAATATTAGTTGCCCTCTCCACTTTGACAAAAATGCTTTCATATAAAGTGGAAGAACGTGGGAAACATTTGGACCTCCTATCCTTGGCATCCAAAGTTTCCATATCATTTGTTAAATTAGAGATGTTTGACTTATAATGGGCGGTCAACATTTTCATTAAAGCAAGACCAATACCACTGAAAAGCTCAATCAACTGGTGGTACAAAGTGTCCCCTTGTTGAACACAATTGGGAAACTTAAATAGCCCTAAGCCATGAGGAACACAACAGAGCCTTACATGTTCTTCCAAGTAAGCCACCTCCATTTGTAAAGCAATAGTTTTTAGAGAAAGTTTTTCCAATGAAAACAAATAATTTTTAAGTGTTATAATCATGTAAAGAGGCACAGCAAAATAATGGGTATAGTTCCCCATACTAAAGGGGTGGCGTAAGCCACAAAACGATGGGCTAGGCTTGTAAATGCCCTCGGGCAGATAGCCTAGTATGAACCTATGAACCTATGAACCTATAAACAACTTCTTTCAGTAGTGACACCTACTTGTAATTCATTACTGTCCAATCTAAATGGATTTTGAAACTCACTGAAAGTGTGAGATATCACATCGCATTGAGGAACAATACCAGAAACAGTCCCAAGGACGCCGTGAGGATAAATGCCGCCATGGCTAGGTCTGTTAAGTGAAGAACCAATTCCATCTTTGTTTCCAACAGCCAACTGGCTGAGCGACTGTTGCACTGATGTCAAGACGCTACTAGCAATGCTGCTCTGTAGCTGAACGCCTCCTCCTTTGGTTACCCTGGCAACAAGAAAAACCTTCTCGGATGGCTGCAACAATACTGTCCATAAAAGACTCATTAGACAGCAAGGACTTGTCTAACACAGAATGGGTGGTTATATTCTATAAACAGTCCTTTGTGAGCTCACTTTCTGCCATGACACTGCCAGTACTCCTCCAAAGTCAAACCAAAACAACGCAGCAACTCCAAAAAACAATGTAAAACTAGAAAAGTAGCAGCCAGTCACGAACCAGAAAGGAACCGGACCACAATTCTTTTAAACTTTTGTTCATTTAATAAAACACTACGAACTTCATCAGAATAAAATACAAAGACATAAAACCACCCTTAAATACTTGACATGTACAAAAAGCATCCAATGACAAAATGCTTCCAATAAATTATTTAAATCACCACCTTTGTGTCATAGATATTTAAAATTACAGGTACCAATGTTAAATGATATAATAAATTAATGCATATAAAAAATAAAATGAAATTCAGACATTCTACTAAAAAACTTGTCATAGGTTCATAGGTTGGTACTAGGCTATCGGCCCTAGGGCCTATACAAGCCTAGCCATAACAATTCCATGGCTATTTCTTCCAACAATATTTTCTTCCCTGGACCCCTGTCTAGCAGGGCGACTGACGTGATCCCCGGGGTGAATTTTCTATCTCCTATCCAATCATCAAGGATCCTTTTGAAGAGGGCCAAAGATGCGCTCTGTTTGACATGTATGGGCAGTCTATTCCAGAGTCTGGGGAGTCTCTGGGTCAGAAACATATCCCTCCAACATGTTTTGTTCATTGTGATGACAAGGTTTAGATCCCTGTAGCGTGAGTCTCTGAGGGATTGGGATTTCTTTAAGTGTAACATGTCCAACAGCTCTGGGTTTGACATGGCCTTGTATGTTAAGCAGAGATCGCCTCTGAGTAGATGATATGCAACAAAGTATAGGTGGAGTTTTTTTAGATGGTCAGCATAGGGCATCTGCTTTAGGCCTGTGATTCTTTTAATGAGGTATTTCTGCAGCCTTTCCAGTTGTTGCAAATGTCTTGAGAGGTACATACCAAACAGGGCGCTATATTCTATATTGGGTCTAATGAGGGATGAGTACAGTGGGACAATGACCTCCTTTTTTCTGAATGAAAAGCCCTTAGTGATGAGTTGTGTCACATAGAAGGATTTCCTGACTGTTGTGGTGATGTGGTTATCGAAGGTGAGACCACTGTCCGCCTTTGTCCCTAAGTCTGTTATCACACTTTCGGTGTTTAACGTACTGCCACCTATGTGGTAATTCACGGGTACATGTTTTTTCCAAAAGGGGATAACTATACATTTCTTGGCATTGAGCTTGAGCCCATGGCTCTGGCACCAAGCATCTGTTTCTGTAAGGCCCTTTTGTAGAATATCCACATCATTTGGGGATTAAATAATGGCTCCCTGTTTGCAGTCATCTGCGAACTTTGTTAGCCAGAGTCCCTTAGTGTTGGCCTGTACTTCAGAGAAGTAGATGCCAAACAAGAGCGGTCCCAGGACTGAACCCTGAGGTACTCCACTTGTCACTTGTCTGGAGCTAGATTTGGATTTGGCTACTTTTACAATGTGGGTTCTGTCAGTAAGCCAGTTGGCAACCCGTCAAGTGACGTAGGGATTAATGCACAGCTTAGTAAGTTTATCTATGATTCCAGAGTGGAGGATGGTGTCGAAGGCCTTGGCGAGGTCCAGGTAGGCTGTATGGACCACCTTACCCTTGTCCATGGCTCTGGAGACTGATTCGAAGAAGTCAGTCAGGTTCAGGAGACAAGCTCGGCCCTTCACGAACCCAAACTGCATGGGGTCCAGTGTCTGAAGGTTGCCAATGTCTTTGTTTATAAGTTCCATAATAATACGTTCCGTGGCCTTGCAGATCAGGCTCGTCAGACTGATGGGGTGGACGTTCCTGGGATCCAAGGTGGATACCGCCTTATGGAGTGGGATAACTGTAGCTGTGCGCCACTCAGTGGGCACGAAGCCTGAGGTGAGGCTATGATTAAACATGACACTTAGGTGAGGTGGCAGTTCATTTTGTAGTTCATGTAGTACACAGCCTGGGATGTCATCTGGTCCCATGGATGCTGTATTCTTAGCTTTGGAGAGTGCGTTTTTTACCTGTGTGGCCATTATTGCCGTTATTTGGCGGTCTTTCGGTATTGAGATGGGCCCTTTAGGGGGTGAGAGGGGGAGTGACGTTTGCACTGAATCGATCTGCCAGGATATTGGCAATATCCTTGGGATCAGTATATGTAATGCCATTCTGTTGTAGCTCAGAGCAGATCTGAGCATTGCCATTTAGATTCTTGACATAGCTATAGAATGCCTTGTGGTTGTCTTTGGAATATTTGGCAATTTTATTTTTGTAACTAGCTTTAGAGGATTTTATGAGGGGTCTCAGCTTCTTACTGAGGCTGGTAAGGGAGTTTTTTTGCATCCTGGGATTTTCCTCTTTTCTGCAACAGTTTCTTCCTTTTGTTGTAACGTTTGATGTTAAGTTGTCTATCTCGCCTTCATTCTTGCTGCTTGGTTCGGAGCCGATCCTCTTGCAGTACTCTCGGGCTGAAGGCGTGACAGACCGAGCAGGAGTCCTGCAGGTGTAGGGAACCCAAGCAGTACACACAAGAAGTGTGACCGTCTGTCAGAGACATCTTCTGACAGCACGAGTCACACTTCTTGAAGCCTGAAACTTTAGTATCCTTGGACATACTGGCAAGGGGATACTAAAGAGAGAAAAATTAAACTAGTGCTTAAACAAGGCACACAGAAATACTCACAGACCCGCACTAGTTAAGCTAACAATAATAACTACAAAAAACTATCACCACACTTAATAACAACAACAACTATCCTTAATAAAAATATACAAATACTATAAGGCTAAACACTACTTCTATAAAGTACCAAAGGGGTGGGGTTAGCCACTAAAGAGAAGAAACAAGGGGGGGGGGGACTCTCTAACAAAAAACGAGTTTCCTAGGTGGGATAAACTAGGGGATACACAGTCTAACTACATTAAAAGGGAAGACTATCTAAATATACTAAAAATACAAGGTAAATTTTTAGCTAATAATACAAAAAAAGGAATAATACGACCTGAGCCAGTAAAATCACAACCTCGTAGCTGAAGCGGCAAACGAGATCTGGATATCTAGTGCCAAGCATTGTGGGATATGGGGAGGTCTCGAGCCAGTAAATAGCTCTCGAGCTTTAGTAGATGGCCGAGTCGGAGCCGAGGATCGGCTCCGAACCAACCAGCAAGAAAGATGGCGAGAAGAAGACAACTAACATGGAACGTTATGGTAGGTACATAACTTCTTATTTATGGCAAGGGACCACCAGATTGGCTTCCTTTTTTTGGAGGAGAGTGTCTTGGTTCTATTAGTGATGGCACAATTCATTCATGAGTGGATGTGCTCGTACAGTGCCTTAGTGTAGGATTCAGCAGTCGAACTTACAGTTCCCGTCTGCATGGGTGTCACTTCTGACTTGAGTAGCATGAAGTTGGCTTTGGAGAAGTTTTTTACTGAGGTTTCCTTACTGGGGGCTGGGGGTGGGATGTGGATGTCAAGGGTGATTAGCTTATGGTCAGACCTGACCAACGAGGGGGTGACCATAGGTGTGGAGCATTGATTTCCCATGTTGGTAATGACCAGGTCTAGGATATTGGAGCCTCTGGTGGGACTAAGGAGTTGTTGATTCAGGGCATTGGAATTTATGAATCCCAAGAACCGTTGGGCAAAGGTGTTGGTACACGAGTAGTTTTCCCAGTTAATGGCAGGGTAGTTGAAATCACCCAGTATTAAGTTGTTTGGTTGTTTCTTAATATTTTCAAGTATGTTTAGAAAGGTGTTGTGAGAATCTTGGGGCATGGTGGGGGATCTGTAGCAAGCTACAATTTGGATTGCAGTCTTACCTAGTGTTAGTTGCACCTGGAGAATTTCAGACGCATTGTGTTGGGCAACTAACCTGGTGGTGTGAATATACTTGGTGAATATGGACACTCCTCCTCTTTTAGTGTTTCGGTCCTGGTTTGGTGGCCGAAAAGTGTGCTAAGAGTTGTAGCCTGGTATTGCAGGAGTGCTCTCTGGAGCCTTGGACCAGATCTCAGTTACTGTACAGATATCATGAAAAACTGGTCATTTTAAAGACCATATCAAAGCCTTTGTAACTGGAGAAAATGCTTAATATTGATGGTCTCATTGAGTCCTGGTGGGTAACCTGCTCTTAAGGCTGTCTGCCATTTGGTTCCCTACATTCTAACAAGACTTTAAAATTGCCCACCAAAGGACCACAAACCACCTTTTCCAGAACAAAGAATGTAGATTTCTTGAAACTGTTGAATTGTAAAATATGACGTGCTAATGCCTGTCCTTGTTTCTCATTGCCGAAACAAGTTCATAAATCCCATCATATTCACTTTTCCGCACTATATCTCTCATAACATTGTAAATTAATATTTAAAAAAAACTAAATGCAGTCTCTTGTTTTTACTGATTTCCCCAGTCATTTTGTACTTATTAATAACCACTTGTAATTGTGATATTTTGTATTGTACTCTATTCCAAATATATATATATATATATATATATACATATATATATGTGTGTGTGTCTGTTGATCTGTTAGTCTGTCTTCATACATCTATACACTCACCATCCTCAATACACATATCCTGTCCTTAGAAACAATTTTTAATTATCAAAAGGAAAAAATATAAACTAAGACAATAAGTGCATTATACATATACCTAAAAATTAATAAAACAATTTTCGTCAACTCTTTGATGTAGTTGTTTTTGCTAACATTTGATTTCATTACTTTTGTCAGATTGTACTAAACCATCTTGAGTTTAATTGATTAAAAGAAGAGAGCAGTCTCGAACTCCTTACTACATTCTATCTTAATAAAGAATAATTTTGTCCTGTAACTAATCAGTCGAATCTCTTGAAGTATTTTATTTCCACTTTGTAAAAGCCCAGTTCCATCTTTCCCTTTATCTTCCTCAGTTTCTGAAAGTCTACCAAGTTATCTGTACCATGATGCAAGTAAAATTTACATCTGTTAATCTTGTAAACTGTATTTAGTGACAGCTGTTGGCAATCCCCTAAAGTATTCCTATCAGCTGTTTTCACACTTGTATAGTGCATATACTGGTAAGTCAGTGACCAAAAGGACTCTGGTTAAATAGTGTGTAAGTGTATGTAATTCTTATACAACCTTATCCAGGTGATTTACACAAACATTCAGTGTGTGTGTGGTTAATGAAAACTTTTTAGCCCATTCCATCCCCTTCTTTTTTTAGAAATTCATGTTTTGTTAACTAAATGTATTTTCTTTTCAGTTTAATATAATATATCATTAGTACATTAATTTGGGTTCCCCACATGAAAGCTCAGTGCCATTATATCCTTCTGTACCATTTATAATGACTACTGTGTTTTGTCTGCACTCCACTACTACTCTGTGATCCTAAAGGCTCCTCAGGTCTACTGTAATCAATATAAATACTGTTTTGCTTTCACTTTTTTGTATGCATTACTTCCTTTATTGTAAACCGTGAATGTATTTTCACCTAAACTGTGCCTGTAATGGGTCATTTCCTAATAGTGCATTACCCTGGTAAACAAATATAAGTAAAATTAAGTAAAAATAAGGCACTCAGTCACTAGCATGCAAGGTTCTCAAAAATATTGTGTGTGAGTTGATAACATTACAGCACTCCGTTATTTATTTTTCTGCAATTGTAATGCATTTTCATTTAAGTTGTACTTGAATATACTGAATCATCTGCATGCATTGTTCTCAAATGTTTTATATTTCTGTGCGTTTTGTATCTTGTCACCCAGGTCATTATTGAAAAGGGTCCTTGAAACAGCCCAAATACATCACTTGCAATATGCTTTTAAAGACCTGTTTACATACACATAGGCCAGGATTCAGTAAAGCTTACACGGAGGCAAACTCCTTGTAAGAATAGTGGCACAGCTCGAACACTGAGTTCGGAGACTGTGCTATCCAGTAAACAAGGCTGGGAGCATGCACGAGTCTCCCAGCACTATTCTAACATGGACACCATGGAATAATGCTAATCACCTCATTTGCTGGTAAAAATCTTGCAAATGAGGTGAATTAGTGATTCAGCAAGCAGACAGGCATCCGTGTTGGAGCCATGTCCGCTGCAGAAATGTATTCGGTTACTAAACCTGTACATTTCTGCAAAAATCAAAATGGGGGCATAACAGCTCAAAGTAAAGCATGTATTATGAGTAAGGCATGCCAGTGACCAAAAATATGGCCATTGGCATGCAAAACTGTTTCAAAATTATAAAAATCAAAGTTTATTTTTGGCCGATTTCGGCAGTTTAAAAATACAAGGTATTCGGCAGTGGTGCGCAAATGAGATTGTGCAGAAAGTAAAAGAAATGTAAAAAGAAAAATGCATGCTAATGCAAAATTTGTTATTGTATCACCTTTCTAGGTTTGTAAGGCCAATAGATAACAATGGTCCCTATATTTAGGCCTTTGTCCCCCAATTACTTATGGCTTTGTCCAGATGTCTGACTGTAAGAAGTTGAGAGGTATGGTACCTAGTAGGACAGCAGGTACCTGAAGGTCAGTGTACTCCCAGGTTATAAAAGGCTGCCACCTTACTGTGTCAGCACTGACAATATGTCACTGGCCAACATCCATACCCATGGAATGACGTCTTATCCATAAGAGAAAGCAAGCAAATACCAAACTGGTCTCCCAACTGCCTATGTTTGGCAGAACAGAATTAACACCTTGTCCCCATGTATGGGCGTTTGTCTGACTGTCATATATGGGCCAGTCCAAATGTCAGTCTGTGACTGTTTGATCAGCTAGGCCAACATGTAGCCTCATAATTACATAGTAACACCCTGTCTCCATTTGTGGACCTTTGTCTGACTGTCATACATGGGCCTGTCCAAATGTCAATCTGTGACGGTTTGACAGCTAGGCCAACATGTAGCCTCATAATAGCATAGTAACATAAACCGTCTTGAGGACAACAGCAGATGTAGTGGTGCAATGAGGGACAACCTGCTAAATAGGTACACTCATTGGTGTAAAGTCCATAAATTTGCGTGTGATGTTACAGCATTTACCCCACTCATGCCAGAATTACAAATACATAGTTACTGTGGGCAGAGCCTGTGACTGGACTATAGAAGGACAAAGAGACACACATAAGGGGAAGGGGAACCACTGGCCAGACAAATTGAGAATGTTCACACCAGAACAAATTGTGCAGCAACATAGGTGCCCTGCAGTATATGGAGTTCGTAAACATCACCTGCAAATACACAACACACACCCACATAAGTGAAGGTCTGCAACAAAACATAAACCCAAACAAAAGACACCTCAGAGGCAAAAAACACATAAGAACTTCACAAACCTACACACCACAGACCATGCATAATCCACACACTAGGGTCTTGCAAACACTAAGGCCTTACCATACACCCAACATATTACTCATAGAAGACTCCACTGGGAGACGCACAGATGTGCCTCTCACCAGGCAGGATAAGGAGAAAGTCAGTCACTGGTTTGTCAGGTGCCATAATCTGCTATATCACACATGCACTCAAGTCATCCCATAACAGGTACAGGTATCACTCGGGCCTGGTCCATGGCACTGTGAATTATGTTAGATGTACCTCCCTGGACTATAGGAAGATAGACATGATTCAGCTTGCTGAATGTGTCCCATCCAGGTATGTCCCCCAGAATGATGGCTCAATACAAACAGAAAATGATTGTTAGTAACACCTGGCTCACTTACTGGTGTTTTCCCAGGGGGATCCACTGCCTGGCTGCCTGGGAACATATGATCGACAGACCACGCTGCCTTGCTAGAGATGGCATGCATCTGTCTCACTCAGCCTTCAGGCCTCTGGCAAAGGCCCTTGCCTCCGCCATAGTGCCTTTGTAGGGAAGGTCATTGGGTCCATACTACCAACATAAAACTGTCAACAAAATGCAAATTAAAAGCCATGCCGCTAAACGCTAGGAGTCTAAACAGGAAAACGCATTCATTGCAAGTGGTCGTAACCCTGGAAGATGGTCACAGTTGTGCACTCACAGAAACCTGGCCCACAGCCATGGAGGGAAGCCCATCCTTACCTGATCACTCATCCTATCACACAGTCAGACCCCAAAATGTGGGCAGCAAAGCCAAAGGAGGTGGAGTATAAATATATAGTAGGCAGACACACACCAGATCACAACCACATGAGGGATGGTATAAACAGCTGAACAGCCCCCTACCCCACTAGAAGAACAGGCACTAACTTCCAAATGTACACAAAACTACTATGCCAGCACATATGTAGAGATGCACGGAATCAGGAAAACCTGACAGGACAGTATCACCATCTGCAAGGGAGAGTAAACCTGTCTGCAAACATCTGCAATAAAGGAACTATATAACAAAAGGATAACATTGCTGTCCAGGACCGAGAAGGAGCAGGTGCACAATTGGAAATAATTACCCCTTAGCCTGAACAAATAAATAAGAGCACTGTTGAAATCCACTAAAGGCAATTCCGAGTCCAAATTGCCACATCTAAGATGGACAATCATAAGGCCTTCTTCACACGTCTGCATTCCAAACGGAAGCTCCCAGGTCTATGCAGAACTGGTGGTCAAGGACACCACATACACAAATGCTATAGATATAGCCAATCCACTGGCTGACAGATGCAGTGAAAATGTCTCCCCTCTGCCCACCTATCAGGAAAGCAGGACATCCCCAGTACCTGAACACCCAACCCTTATCACTAGGGAGCAGGGCATCACTGCCCTCTCAAAGTCAAGAAGACAGCCTCCGTGGGACCTGAATACATCCTAGGCTGCAACCTACATGAACCCAGGCATGAACTGGCAGCATCATTACACACCGTACACACCCAGAGCCTGAATACTGTCTTTATCTCAGCCAAGTGGCGGACAGCCACTGTCATCCCGTTACACCAAGATGGAATGTTCACCAATCCAGGAAACGAAAGACCCATCAGCCTAACTAGCCTGATCTGCAAGGCCATGCAATGGATTATCATGGGTCTTATTAACAGGGACATTGGCAAAATCCAAATACATTACCCTACACAGTCTGCCATTCTCAGGGGAGGTATGTCAGTGAACTCTGGATGACTTCCCTGAGGCAGCCAACAAAGGCATGGATGAGGGAAAGATGATGCACTCTGGCCACCTTGACCTGGCCAAAGCCTTACACACTATTTCCCACTTGCCCATAGTACATGAACTCTGTCAACTAGGCAGCAATCCATATGTTACCAGGTAGCAAACTGGTTCATTGATAGAACCCACATAATCATAATGGGGTAGCCAACTCAAACAGTACACCTGTAATGAGTGGCATACCCCAGAGATCAGTTTGGGGACCCCTGGTATACGGGATATAATTCTCTGAGGTGCAGGCCAAAAACACTGTCCTATGGCTGACCAAGTTGGCAGATGACTGCAAGCTGGAAACAGTCATCAATACCCAAAGTGATGTAGACCTCCTACAAGAGGGTCTCACCAAAACAAATGCTTGATGCCAGAAACATGGCCTCAAGCTGAATGCCTACAGATGCATTATCATCCCCTTCGGGGTGACTGACGTCCCCATATAGTATCACATTAACAACAATGTCCTACATATACAATCCGTAGTGAGGCATTTGTCCACCCAGGTTGATCGCATCCTGAAGTCTGAGCACCATGTTGCTCCTGTTAAACAGAAAGCTTCAAAGATGGGACAACTCAAATGTAAAGGTATCCCATCCAGGGTCAAAGAGGTCATAAGATCCATATATGCTAACGTTATGAGGCCAATTATTGTGTTCAACACCCCCTTCAGCATGTACCTCAAAAAGCATATGCAGCAGTTGGAGAGACCACAGAGTTTCCTCACCAGGAGAATCCAGGAATGCAAACACCTACCCTACACACACAGGCTAACAGCACTGTCCCTCTACTCAGATGTTCTTCGTGTTTCACTGCTGCAGTCATCACATTTGAGTTATCCCTGCCAGGGTAGCCCTCGGCCGGCCCGAATACCAGAGGCTTAGTATTTCTGCGTCGATTGCTGTCGCTTCAGGACTGATGTCAGGTCATCAGTAGTATAAAGTAAGGCAGCCGACGCCATTACATCAGTCTTTCTTACCGCAGAGCCTGAAGCAGAAGCAGTTCACATGAGTGCCGGTTGGACGCTACCTGAGTTTCATCTTCCAAATTGAAGCTGAAGTTTTCTAAAGCTAAGTACCCCATTGGGGATTCTTTTTTCTTGCACTAACCAATGTCAGAAAAAGTTAACAATTGTCTTGCCTGTGGAAAGCAAATACCACTCCAAGACTTTCATTCTTACTGCATCACTTGCTTAGGCCCAGACCAGTACGTCCCTCGCTGTCGCTTTTGTGCTTTGTTCAATGCCAGAACTATGCGTCATCGGGCCCTTATTGTACTAGATGTTTTCGCTTACAGTCCTCGAATTCTGATATGGCTTCGGTAAGTCATCCGACAGCAGATCTTCCGAAAAAAACGTAAGGATAAAGACAGAGACAGACCACACAGGTCCAAACCTACTGACGGCGCTTCAGTTAGCTAGTCATCAGTTCTCCGGTCCTCAGTGAGGTGCTTTCGTAGCCCCTGATGTCTGCTTCTGTGGATTTGCAGGCCGCTACCAAGACCCGTTCGGAGTTCGGTATGCCGCAAAACTCTTCTTCGACTAAGGATCCTGTGGTTGTCTTTCCCTTGGATGAATCTGTAGCCAGTGAGCAAGCACCAGCTTCCGAGGAAGTACTTCGCACTACAGATTCTCCACACAAACCGACGACTTCTTTCACATCTACCATTCTTTCGAAAACTACTGAGTTTCTAAGGCCCAGGGTATGAACCACACACAAGAAACCGACGACCCAATCTCAGGCACCTGCTTCCTTGCCTCAGTCTCAAATGCTTAAAATGGCAGAAGACCTTGTGCTGATCAGGGAAGCCAAGCTACCCCTTCCAAAAGAAAACAAGATCTGTCCCCAGTAATTTTGTCTGAACAGGAGTCTGATGACTCTGATGCATTTGAGTATGAAGACATGCAATCCCTCTCTGCTTATGAGGATTCCACCCAAGGACTTTTCCTTTGGGGAAACCCTTCATACCTTAATGGAGCATTTCCATTGGGAATGTCAGGACTACCCTCAGTCTAAAAAGAGACTCAGGGAATTCTTAGATCTTCCACAGCACAGACCCCTGGCCATTCCCCCAGTCCTGGATGTTATGGATGATGTTTTCCTGGAATCCAGTTTGACTCCTGACACCCTCCCTCCTGCACCAAGAGCACCTGACAGGAATTACAGAGTCCCTGACTCACACAAATTTATTTTCAAAAATCCTACTGTTGACCCTGAGGTAATTTCTCAAGGGCCTAAAGGAATTAAAGCAACCTCGGCTAAGAATCCCACCCCCTCAGATAGGGATTCCCGAGCACTAGACAGATGGGGTAAAAAAAGTATACACCTCTGCTACTCTTGCTATCAGAGCACTACATTGCCAGTTCCATATGCTAAAATGTCAGCAACATACCATGGAACTTTTCAAACAAAAAGTGTCTTCCTTTCCTGCTTGTGCAGCATCTAAAGAGTTACAAAAGTTAATGCATTCTGCAAGACAAGTGACTAAGCACACCTTACACTGTGGTTTAGATGCCCTAGAAGCTTCTTGCAGGGCAGCAGTACCGGTTCTGTCCTTAGAAGGCATGCATGGCTCAAGGAACAGCCCTTGCCAGACCATGTTAAATCTAAATTACTGGATGCACCCTTGCACAAAGACAACTTATTTGGCACTAAGGCAGAGGAGGTCTTAAAAAAGATGGCAGAAAAAGCTAAATCTATGCAGACAGTTAAGGATTTCCTACAGGTCCAGCCACCCAGGTTCAGCAGGCATTGCCCCTCCAAGCACTGGTCCTTTCCTGCTCCCACCAGGTCAGTTCAGCCCAGACCTTGGTGAAGCAGACCCCCCAGACAGCAGCCACAGGGAATGCAGAGTTCAAAACAGTGGAATTCTTCCACTTCAAAACCAGGGAGTTCTAAGCCATCCCCTCATGGTAAGAACTCACAATGACTCTCCTCCCCCACCCCCTCCCTCTGCCCAACTTCACTTACCCCTAGGAGGAAAACTCTCCTTTCACACAAGCACCTGGGTCACCATTACCAATGACCGCTGGGTCCTCAACATAGTGTCCTAAGGATACAAAGTTTCCTTCCACACACTTCCAACCCTAAGAGGGTTCCCAGATCTACCTCCAAACCAGTGGCCAGAGGCACAAAAGCAAGTCCATTCCCTGCTCTCTGTGAGGGCAGTAGAGCACATTCCTGCAGAACAGAAAGGCCAAGGTTTCTACTCCAGACTTTTTCTGGTACCCAGAAAAGAGGGCACCTGGCACTCCATCCTCAATCTATCCATTCTAAACATCTTCCTGGTGATACCAAAATTGAAAATGCTCACCCTCCAGCAACTTCTACCCATGCTCTCCAAGGATGCTTGGCTAGCCCCCCTAGACCTAAAAGAGGCCTACCTCCACCTTCCTGTCAGGGAATCATGCAGGAAATATTTACATTTCAGGGCAGGATCTCTGCACTTCCTTTGACTTATCTACTGCTCCCAGAGTTTTCACAAAATGTCTGGCTCCCGCCATTGCCTTTTGCAGACAAACGAGTATCCAAATTTACCCATACATAGATGACTGCCTAATTCAGGCAGGCAGACAGGAAAAGCTGCTCAAGCACCTGGCCTTTGTAAAGTCCCTAATGACCTCCCTAGGGTACACTATCCAAGAAAATAAATCCAAACTAGTATCCACCCAAAGGATTATATTCCTAAGAGCAAGCCTGGACACAGCATCCCAGGTGGCGTTCCTTATACAAGAAAACAAACTTACCCAACAGCCTACTTCTCTCAGCTAGCCACCAGACCCCAGTTGTCTGCAAGGAAAACCCTGCAAGCTCTGGGGTTCATGGCATCTTGCATTATACTCATTCCATATTCTAGACTGCATATGAGGAAACTTCAGTGGTACGTAAAAAGCCTTTGGTGTCAACACTCTCAAGACCTGGAAACTCTTGTACCAATGATACCTTGCCTAAGGAAAGATTTTTTTGGTGGGCAGCAGCATGCTGCCACAATGAGGGACTACCTTTCTCACCAACCCCCGCCACCCAGACCCTCACCACAGATGCATCAGACTATGCCTGGTGCATGCAGGTGCATACAGGGCCAATGGAGCCCACAGCAAATACATCTGCACATCAACCAAAAAGACACGTTAGCTGTCCAGCATGCATTAATAGCTTTCAGACCCCTTCTTTCCCCAGGGGCTCTCCTGATCAAAACAGACAACACTGTGATGTGGTATATCAACAAGCAGGGAGGGACTCACTACTACCCTCTGTGCAGGCTAGCCATGACCCTTTAGCACACAGCCTCTGCCATGCAACTACACCTTTTAGCACCATTCCTACCAGGTTCTCTAAACTGTCTGTCAGACCACTTAAGCAGAAATCTTCTGGACCCACACGAGAGGCAGCTAGACAAAATAACTTTCACCCTAATAACTCAGAAATGGTGCACCTCGAAGGTCAACCTCTTTCCCTCCCTCACCAACCATCATCTCAGCAAGATGTTCTTCGTGTTTTACTGTTGCAGTCATCACACTTGGGTTATCCTGCCAGGGGTAGCCCTCAGTCAGCCCGAATACCAGAGGCTTAATATTTCTGAATCGGTTGTCAGTGTGCAGTAAAAGAAAAACAGCAGTAAAATAAAATATGGCTTGCTTTGCAAAAACAGTTAATTTCATGTAAATGTTCAGCTTAGATGTTAATAACATATAGCTGTGGGCTTACTGTAAAAGGCATCCTGTTATAGAAAAAAGGAAGTTGACTTTCTGTGAGCTTTCAGATGCAGAAATAAATGAAATAAAATACAGACACTTCAAGTGACGCAAAGATGATGTGGAGAGACTTTTTGTGAAGTCTTCGGATACAGCAAGGAAGAAAATAACCAAAGAAGGACATAAAACAACTGTCCAGGCTAGAAATACCCATGGACTTTTTCATGACTCAAACAGAAACCAGAAGAACAAGTCACAAGGACATTATACATAACATTGTTTGACATTTAAAAGAGTATATAAACTGGACAGTATGTTTCACTCTTTGGTGACTTATTTGGACTGAGTGTTCATCAGTCTGTCTAGCTGTGTTATAGTAGAATTGAAATAACTCTGACAGTATTAACTGTTTGGCAAAATTTGTACTAATACAAATAAATATTAATGGGTACAGTAATACGGTGTCAGACTAGCTCACTGATAATAATATTTTACAATGACTGCAACAATGAATACACTCTAACTTCTACATTTATGGTAAGTCTACACAACTGTACTTTCTGCACCAGGGAGTATCACTGCATGGCTTGGACAGTGGATGCCCTATCCATCCCCTGGGTCAGTCTATCGGTCTGTGCATTTCCTCCACTATCTCTCATCACCAGGGTCCTGCTCAAAATAAGGGAGGAAAAACCAAGGACAGTTCTTATTGCTCCAGAATGGCCTTGCCAGCATTGGTACCCACTGCCACCATGGCATCTCACTCAGACCCCAAACCTCCTGACCCAGAGGGCAGCAGAATTCATGCATCCCCAATTGCAGACCCTCAATTTGGCAGCATGGCTTATTCCTTTACCACTGATCAATCTGCCAACCTCAGTAAACAGGTTCTAGATGTTATAAGTGAGGCCAGATGCCCTAGAACTAGAAAGTTTTATGCTGACAAATGTAAAAGGTTCTGCACCTGGATTCAGGCTAAGGGAGCCAATACGGCACAGCCCTCCCTACCTCTCATCCTGGTTTACCTAGCTGACCTGCTACACAGTGGTCTCTGTTTTTCCTCTATTAAAATTCATGCCTGTGCTATCTCTGCTCATTTCCACACTGAGCAGCCCCTTTTCTTACACCCTGTGAACAAACAATTCCTAAAAGGGGCTAGCAACTTGAGGCCACCCAGAAGAGCACCTACCCCAGCTTGGAACCTTAACTTTGTATTAGAAAAGCTCACCCTGCCCCCCTTCGATCCAGCATCTTCAGCAGAGTTAAAAATTTCTCTCCTGGAAGACAGCCTTTCTTTTGGCCATCACTTCCGCCAGAAGAGTCTCTGAGCTGCAAGCACTCATGGCTGTAGAGCCCTTCATTATCTTCCATGCTGACAGGGTTTCCCTCAAGACTAACCCATCCTTCATGTCCATCGTGGTGTCCAGTGTGGCTCTCATCCAATTCATTCTTTTGCCCACCTTTTTCCCTAACCCAAAAAACAAGGGGGAAAGGCTCCTGCACTCTCTGGATGTGCACAGACAGCTCAGATTCTATCTAGACAGGACTAAAGCATTCAGAAAGTCTGATCAATTACTGGTTAGCTTTGCTGCAGGGGCAGAAAGCAAAGCCATCTCCAAACAAACAATTTTCAAATGGATAGCACACTGCATCCATTTCTGTTACAAGCAACATGGAAAACCTCCCTCTAAGGGGGTCAGGACTCACTCCACTAGAGCAGCCTCCACCTCTGCAGCTTTCCTGAGAGGGGTCCCCACCAGGGACATCCTGGAGGCTGCCACCTGGATATCTGTTCACACTTTCACCAAGCATTACCGTCTGCCTATCTTCTCTAAATCCAGGGCAGGCTTTGCCACTGCAGTGTTGAGGGCATGCTAGCCAGCCGCTAGTCTCCTTGACTGCCTCCACCCTTTTCCTCAGCTTTGGGAATCAACCCAGATGTGAAGACTGCAACAGTGAAACACGAAGAACGTAGTACAGTTGTGTACACTTACATAAATGTAGATGTTCGAGTGTATTCACTGTTGCAGTCCTGGTTTCCCACCCTCCACCCCCTCTTCTTTCTCTCTCTCTCCTTACAAGGAACATTTTGGTATTTACTTTCTACTGGTGGAGTTCTTTCACCATAACCTGGCTCCCACTTGGGAGCTCCTTACAGGGCAAGAAAAACTGATGTAATGGCGTCGGCTGCCTTACTGTATGCTGCTGACAACCTGACATCAGTCCTGAAGTGACAACAACCGACGCAGAAATACTAAGCCTCTGGTATTTGGGCCGGCCGAGGGCTACCCTGGCAGTGATGACCCAAATGTGATTACTGCAACAGTGAATACACTCGAACATCTACATTTATGGTAACTGTGCACAACTGTACTTTCCATACACACTCCACAGAGGTGACCCCTGTCTGCCATACAAAGCAATCCAGACCCTGCCTTGATGAGACTGTTGCACATCTGGAAGTCAAGGCCCAGTCAATCAACCTGTAGGCGCAGCATCGACCTGGTCTGTGATATCAGTATGGCTTGTTGGTGTGATGGATACGCATGCTACACACACTCCCCCATCTGTGGAATACACTCCCTGTTCACATCAAGCTAGGTGCCTCAGTACCCCTAGTGAAGTGCTCCCCGTATAAGTGCATGGGAAATGGAAAATACAGTCCTGTGATTACACCTGTGCCCCTGCTGGACAGGGGCTCTGGGTGCTGACATGGCTTAACATGGGCTACACTCGTCTGCGAGGGTCATAAGGGCATCAGGGCCAATAGCCTACTAACCTCAAATCAACATATCAACAACTGTCTGTCAATGGTTCATCACATTACTCAGACTGCTCTGCCACTGACATACCTGGAAATCACAGTGCTATGTAGAATATACCACACATATAATGGACATCTCTGCTCAGTAGAATGCACTCTGTACCCACATCCATACCTGTCAACCTCTTACAACAAGACATCTGGACAAGGTTATAAATAAAAGTGGGACAAAGACACAATGATAGGCATATATTTTAAATATTGCTCTTACAAACTGAGAAAGTTGGTAGAATAACAGGTTTTGCATTAGCAGAAATTGCTGAACGTTATGAAGTTTGAAACAAATGTCTGTCACTATTTTCTAACTTCAGTCTTTAATTATTGGCCACTAACTTGCCAGAAAAACACAAGTTTATGTAAAATGGACAAAAATTAGACGAACATCTGGACAATCTGCAAAAAACTGTACAGTAGAGTGGTCTGGCCACACCAGGATATGACTTTCAGGTAAGAAAAATACCACACAAGCAGGAGATCCCCAGCCAGTATATCACCAAGGTGCTGGACTGTTTACACAGCTTCATCAGTCAGTCGGCTGTAGCCACATCTCTTAACTGGCCAGATTGGGCAAGAATATGGCTCATAATATTGGTCTGTGCATCATGCATTTTGTATTTCTCTGGCAAATCACTGTGATCTGAAGATTTCTGTCATTAGGTAATGACACAATACATTTCATTGTCAGATGTCTTATAATTCAGAACATGTCTGCTAAAACAAACCCTGTAACTCTAGCTACTTCCTTTTTACTTTTGAGAGGTATGGCTTGGCACACAAAACCCCGGATCGGAGTGCAACTATCTCTGGAACGGAGTCCCACTCTTACTATAGAAGGTCATACTGGGCCTGCTCCTACACTTAGAGAATTACAGGCCATGTTGGACCCCACATCGGACTGTGTAACTATATTGTGCATATATGTCTTTGCATACAGACAGCTATGTACACCTTAGTTGTCTCTACACATGCCCATCAGACAGGATTACCCTCAGCTAGCTGTAGGTGGCCCATATGTGATATATCTGCATCTGTTGCATGTGATGCACTAACATATATATGGGCAACATATAAACAATATGTCAAGCATACACACACATAGACATGGGAAAGAGAGATACAGTGATAAAGAGAGAGAGACACAGGGAGACACACACAGAGAGTGAGTTATACACAGGGATACCCTGAATTGCATAAAGTGATATGCTGCGGACAGTGGCATACTGGTTGTAATCAGTCGCATGTATCAGCTTGAAGGTGAGCTCCATTGTGTAATAGTACTGAGGTGGGGGTTGTAATATCACATCACCTGCCTTTGTGTGTGTGTGTGTGTGTGTGTGTGTGTGTGTGTGTGTGTGTGTGTGTGTGTGTGTGTGTAACAGTCTTAGGCCATTCCCACCCAGTACACTTCCCAGTACCCTACTTTAGCAGTCCTGCTGATGTCATTCCCCTTAGAAGTACCTTTGGACAGCCCTCAGACCTATAAGCTCCTTTGCACGTGCAATAACTACGTAACTGTATAGTACAAATAACTTGATAGGCAAGGGTTCTATTTTCAGTTCTAGCAAATGTGTGTGTGTAAAAGTGTTTGTAAGTGTGTATGTTTGTAGGATAAATTATTTTGAGGACTTTCCCACCCAGTGCACTTCCCAGTGCCCTACTTTAGCAGTCCTGCTGATGTCATTCCCCTTAGAAGTACCTTTGGACACCCCTCAGCCCTATAAGGTCCGTGGCACATGCAATAAATAGCCAACAGTCTAGTACAAATAACTAGATAGGCAAGGCTTCTATTCTCATTTCCAGCAAATGTGTGTGTGCAGAAGTGTTTGTAAGTGTGTATGTTTGTAGGATAAAGTATTTTGAGGACTTTCCCACCCACAACACTTCCGAGTGCCCTACTTTAGCAGTCCTGCTGATGTCATTCCCCTTAGAAGTACCTTTGGACAGCCCTCACCCCTCAAGCTCTGTGGCGCATGCAATAACTACATAACCCTATAGTACAAATAATTAGATAGGCAGGGGTTCTGTTTTCAGTTCCAGCAAGTGTGTGTGTGTGTGTGTGTGTGTGTGTGTGTGTGTGTGTGTGTGTGTGTTTGTAGGATAAAGCATTTTGAGGACTTTCCCACCCACAACACTTTCCAGTGCCCTACTTTAGCAGTCCTGCTGATGTCATTCCCCTTATAAGAATTACCTTTGGACAGCCCTCAGCCATACAAGCTCCCTAAGGACTGCTGCATCTCGTCCACTGTACTATTTCCTAGTCCTCTCCTGTTGCGAGCACCTGCCTAGTGGACTACCCTCCTTGGAAGCTCCTCACGCTAAAGTGGAATACCAGTTCCTTCACGGAACCCTATACAGCACCCTCCCTAAGGACTGCTGCATCTCGTCCACTGCACTATTTCCTAGTCCTCTCCTGTTGCGACCACCTGCCTAGCGGACTACCTTCCTTGGAAGCTCCTCACGCTAAAGTGGAATACCAGTTCCTTCACGGAACCCTATACAGCACCCTCCCCAAGGACTGCTGCATCTCGTCCACTGTACTGTTTCCTAGTCCTCTCCTGTTGCGACCACCTGCCTAGCGGACTACCCTCCTTGGAAGCTCCTCACGCTAAAGTGGAATACCAGTTCCTTCACGGAACCCTATGCAGCACCCTCCCTAAGGACTGCTGCATCTCGTCCACTGTACTATTTCCTAGTCCTCTCCTTTTGCGACCACCTGCCTAGCGGACTACACTCCTTGGAAGCTCCTCACGCTAAAGTGGAATACCAGTTCCTTCATGGAACCCTATACAGCACCCTCCCTAAGGACTGCTGCATCTCGTCCACTGTACTATTTCCTAGTCCTCTCCTGTTGCGACCACCTGCCTAGCGGACTACCCTCCTTGGAAGCTCCTCACGCTAAAGTGGAATACCAGTTCCTTCACGGAACCCTATACAGCACCCTCCCTACGGACTGCTGCATCTTATCCACTGTACTATTTCCTAGTCCTCTCCTGTTGCGACCACCTGCCTAGTGGACTACCCTCCTTGGAAGCTCCTCACGCTAAAGTGGAATACCAGTTCCTTCACGGAACCCTATACAGCACCCTCCCTAAGGACTGCTGCATCTCGTCCACTGTACTATTTCCTAGTCCTCTCCTGTTGCGACCACCTGCCTAGCGGACCACCCTCCTTGGAAGCTCCTCACGCTAAAGTGGAATACCAGTTCCTTCACGGAAACCTATACAGCACCCTCCCTAAGGACTGCTGCATCTCGTCCAATGTACTATTTCCTAGTCCTCTCCTGTTGCGACCACCTGCCTAGCGGACTACCCTCCTTGGAAGCTCCTCACGCTAAAGTGGAATACCAGTTCCTTCACGGAACCCTATACAGCACCCTCCCTAAGCACTGCTGCATCTCGTCCACTGTACTATTTCCTAGTCCTCTCCTGTTGCGACCACCTGCCTAGCGGACTACCCTCCTTGGAAGCTCCTCACGCTAAAGTGGAATACCAGTTCCTTCACGGAACCCTATACAGCACCCTCCCTAAGGACTGCTGCATCTCGTCCACTGTACTATTTCCTAGTCCTCTCCTGTTGCGAGCACCTGCCTAGCGGACTACCCTCCTTGGAAGCTCCTCACGCTAAAGTGGAATACCAGTTCCTTCACGGAACCCTATACAGCACCCTCCCTAAGGACTGCTGCATCTCGTCCGCTGTACTATTTCCTAGTCCTCTCCTGTTGCGACCACCTGCCTAGCGGACTACCCTCCTTGGAAGCTCCTCACGCTAAAGTGGAATACCAGTTCCTTCACGGAACCCTATACAGCACCCTCCCTAAGGACTGCTGCATCTCGTCCACTGTACTATTTCCTAGTCCTCTCCTGTTGCGACCACCTGCCTAGCGGACTACCCTCCTTGGAAGCTCCTCACGCTAAAGTGGAATACCAGTTCCTTCACGGAACCCTATACAGCACCCTCTTTAAGGACTGCTGCATCTCGTCCACTGTACTATTTCCTAGTCCTCTCCTGTTGCGACCACCTGCCTAGCGGACTACCCTCCTTGGAAGCTCCTCACGCTAAAGTGGAATACCAGTTCCTTCATGGAACCCTATACAGCACCCTCCCTAAGGACTGCTGCATCTCGTCCACTGTACTATTTCCTAGTCCTCTCCTGTTGCGACCACCTGCCTAGCGGACTACCCTCCTTGGAAGCTCCTCACGCTAAAGTGGAATACCAGTTCCTTCACGGAACCCTATACAGCACCCTCCCTAAGGACTGCTGCATCTCGTCCACTGTACTATTTCCAAGTCCTCTCCTGTTGCGACCACCTGCCTAGCGGACTCCCCTACTTGGAAGCTCCTCACGCTAAAGTGGAATACCAGTTCCTTCACGGAACCCTATACAGCACCCTCCCTAAGGACTGCTGCATCTCGTCCACTGTACTATTTCCTAGTCCTCTCCTGTTGCGAGCACCTGCCTAGCGGACTACCCTCCTTGGAAGCTCCTCACGCTAAAGTGGAATACCAGTTCCTTCACTGAACCCTATACAGCACCCTCCCTAAGGACTGCTGCATCTCGTCCACTGTACTATTTCCTAGTCCTCTCCTGTTGCGAGCACCTGCCTAGCGGACTACCCTCCTTGGAAGCTCCTCACGCTAAAGTGGAATACCAGTTCCTTCACGGAACCCTATACAGCACCCTCCCTAAGGACTGCTGCATCTCGTCCACTGTACTATTTCCTAGTCCTCTCCTGTTGCGACCACCTGCCTAGCGGACTACCCTCCTTGGAAGCTCCTCACGCTAAAGTGGAATACCAGTTCCTTCACGGAACCCTATACAGCACCCTCCCTAAGGACTGCTGCATCTCGTCCACTGTACTATTTCCTAGTCCTCTCCTGTTGCGACCACCTGCCTAGCGGACTACCCTCCTTGGAAGCGCCTCACGCTAAAGTGGAATACCAGTTCCTTCACGGAACCCTATACAGCACCCTCCCTAAGGACTGCTGCATCTCATCCACTGTACTATTTCCTAGTCCTCTCCTGTTGCGACCACCTGCCTAGCGGACTACCCTCCTTGGAAGCTCCTCACGCTAAAGTGGAATACCAGTTCCTTCACGGAACCCTATACAGCACCCTCCCTAAGGACTGCTGCATCTCGTCCACTGTACTATTTCCTAGTCCTCTCCTGTTGCGACCACCTGCCTAGCGGACTACCCTCCTTGGAAGCTCCTCACGCTAAAGTGGAATACCAGTTCCTTCACAGAACCCTATACAGCACCCTCCCTAAGGACTGCTGCATCTCGTCCACTGTACTATTTCCTAGTCATCTCCTGTTGCGACACCTGCCTAGTGGACTACCCTCCTTGGAAGCTCCTCACGCTAAAGTGGAATACCAGTTCCTTCACGGAACCCTATACAGCACCCTCCCTACGGACTGCTGCATCTCGTCCACTGTACTATTTCCTAGTCCTCTCCTGTTGCGACCACCTGCCTAGCGGACTACCCTCCTTGGAAGCTCCTCACGCTAAAGTGGAATACCAGTTCCTTCACGGAACCCTATACAGCACCCTCCCTAAGGACTGCTGCATCTCGTCCACTGTACTATTTCCTAGTCCTCTCCTGTTGCGACCACCTGCCTAGCGGACTACCCTCCTTGGAAGCTCCTCACGCTAAAGTGGAATACCAGTTCCTTCACGGAACCCCATACAGCACCCTCCCTAAGGACTGCTGCATCTTGTCCACTGTACTGTTTCCTAGTCCTCTCCTGTTGCGACCACCTGCCTAGCGGACTACCCTCCTTGGAAGCTCCTCACGCTAAAGTGGAATACCAGTTACTTCACGGAACCCTATACAGCACCCTCCCTAAGGACTGCTGCATCTCATCCACTGTACTATTTCCTAGTCCTCTCCTGTTGCGACCACCTGCCTAGCGGACTACCCTCCTTGGAAGCTCCTCACGCTAAAGTGGAATACCAGTTCCTTCACGGAACCCTATACAGCACCCTCCCTAAGGACTGCTGCATCTTGTCCACTGTACTATTTCCTAGTCCTCTCCTGTTGCGACCACCTGCCTAGCGGACTACCCTCCTTGGAAGCTCCTCACACTAAAGTGGAATACCAGTTCCTTCACAGAACCCAATACAGCACCCTCCCTAAGGACTGCTGCATCTCGTCCACTGTACTATTTCCTAGTCATCTCCTGTTGCGACCACCTGCCTAGCGGACTACCCTCCTTGGAAGCTCCTCACGCTAAAGTGGAATACCAGTTCCTTCACGGAACCCTATACAGCACCCTCCCTAAGGACTGCTGCATGTATGTACAGTCTATTGCTCCTGTCTACTTAATGAATTTTATTGAGCCACTGGATTCTGGTTTATTGTCCTAGGGTAGAGCTCTGCCTAGAGTCTGCCAGCAGCGTGCCACAGTCCTATCTTTCTTATTTTTCTCCTGCCCACCTTGTTAACCTGTGCCTGCTTTCCTAGTACCTTTTCAATCTAGAGTAGTAATTCCTACCCAAGGCCACTAGATGGCAGTATAGGATTCTATTGTTTCCCTATTCCCCTACATAGAGAAACTTCCTAAGCTAGGTTCTTGTAACTACCCCTTCGTAGTGTTATTATTCCCATCTGAGGCTTTCTGCTGACCCCTGCTCTCCCAAACCCTCTAATTTTAAGGGACTTTCACCTCCCCAGTCTCTTATACTACAACTAGTCTTCCCTATTTACCCAAAAGCCCTCCCCACTTTGACCCGAATCTAGTAATTCGTTATCTCTCCAATACTTTAACACTGTCTTACCTGCTTAATCTCCCTGTAAGTCTCTCTGTTCTGCCTTATTTACATCATGCTACTTTCCTTCTCTACGATAGCTTACCTGACCCTGGGAGTGATCCCAAACACACTGGCTGATTGTTTTTCCTTTTTCAGCTTCTGGCTCTCCTTCTCCTTTCCTCTACCCACTCCGTTCACCCTGCGGGCTCACTCCGCTCCCCTACCCTACCCCCAATTCCCACCCACCCCCAGGGGTCCTAAACTTATAGCTCAATAGTCACACCCCCTACTCCATCAACCCATAGCCATACCCCTTTAATTAAGGAATTTTACTACTCCGCCCACTCACTGATACTCTTATCTGTTCTTCCTCTAAATAACTCCCTCCTTTAAATCAACTACTCACCTTCACTCCCCTTCTTATACCTATTTATTTACTGTCTCTTTATACAAACTTTCTCCCACTATGTATAACCCACACATCTCTAAAAAAAACATTCTTCTCTCCTCCTTCCTACTCCTAAACACTCTTCTCCTTGCTTACTCCCTTACCTTCTATGAAAACACAAACTTATTTGAATCTCAACTAGCACTAAAACAAACTACTTTATACTTTCTCCATATCTCTCAACCACACATCAATATAACTTCATTAGCTTCCTACCTCATGCCGCATTATCACAGAGGAACTCATATCAATTATTTTCTAAACAAGAAAGCTTTTTCAATCTCTTCCAAACTTTCCAAATACCTACATAGCCGCCAGAAACTATTATTCCTACATGGCGACATTCATCCCAATCCTGGCCCAGTGAATCACCAACCTACCTTCCCCATAGTAAATCAAACTAATTCCACAATTCATAGCCCCAATCAGAACTCTCTCCAAATAGCCCACCTAAATATTCGCAGCCTAAATAATAAGACAACACAAATGCATGCCCTCCTTGACCTATATTCCTTCGATATCCTTTGTCTAACTGAAACTTGGCTAAAAACAGATACCAAGGATAATGATATACTACCTCCAGGATATAACATCTTTAGACTTGACCGGCACACCAAAAAGGGTGGAGGTGTTGCTATACTATTACAAAACTGAACTACTGGTTACCCTACTAGATACAAAACCACCCTTACAAAACAATAGTGAAATCTTAATCACCAAACTACAAATTAACATTAACAAATCCATTTATATCATTTGCTGTTATATTCCCCCAGGTAACAATATTAATACCCTTGAAAACCTACTGCACTGGCTCTCAAACTCCTTCCCTCAGGAAACTATACTTCTAGGTGACTTTAATATTGATTGGAATTCCTGCATCTCCCAAAACCCCACTTCTCACATAAACCTCTATGGCTTTAATCAAACCATTATTGTCCCCACTCGAATTAACAAAACCAGCTCCAAACAAAGCATCCTTGACTGGATTCTAGTCAATAACAGCTCTATGATTTATACTACAGGCACACTACCTGATAATATCAGTGACCATTTAATCACTTTTATCACCAAAACAAAACCCCATCTCCAATAATACTCAAGTTAGAACTACCAGGAACAAAAGCAATTTCAACCAAACTAACTTCCTATTAGAACTCAAAGCATGTAATTGGTCTCCACTAAAATACTTGCCTCTAGACGATGCAGTCTCATACTTTAACAATAAATTCCTTCAAATACTCAACCTCCATGCCCCTACTAGATTTATTAAAACCAAAGCAAAGCCTGCTCCTTGGCTAACAAAAGAAACCAAACAAAAAATGTTGCATAGAAATAAAACCTGGGCCAAATGGCGTAGTACTAAAAACCCAGCTGACCACCAAACATTTAAACAACTTAGGAATGCAACAAAGAAACTTATATTCCTTGATAAAAGAAATTATTATTGTAAATTCCAACATACTCAACGCCAAAATTCTCAAAAATTCTGGACAAGTATCAATCAATTACTACGTCCAGGCAACTCTAAAACACCCACTCCTTCTAACCTCACTCATAGCACACCTAACCAAATCGCTGAAACTTTCAACAAATTTTTCTCAGATACGGTCACCTCTCTTGCTTCAAATTTATCTCCACAGTTCACTCCAACACCTTATAGCCTCAACAAAAATCCCCCCTCTTTCACACTGCAACCAGTTTCAACTGATCTCATCTTTACTCTTCTTACAAAACTCAAACCTTGTACCCCCTCAGCTGATCTCCTCCCAGCTGAATACCTTCAAATTGCGGCCAAAGCAATTGCCCTTCCAGTCTCCATCTTAGTTAATCGAACCATAACTGAAGGCTTTATTCCAACCCTCTGGAAAGTCTCTCATATCATTTCTCTTCACAAGGGTGGTAATTCTATCGAGCTTGCTAACTTTCGACCCATAGCCTTACTTTCTCCATTAGCTAAAATCTTGGAAAGATGCATACATAGTCAACTACTTGACCATCTTCTCAAAAACAGTCTATTAGCAGACTGCCAACTTGGTTTTAGACCCTATCACAGCACTACTACAGCACTCTTGTCATTCACAGACCATATTAATAAACATCGGAACAACAACCTGCTGTCCTCAGCACTATTCTTAGACCTCTCTAAGGCCTTTGATATGGTCAACCATTCCCTCTTACTAAACATCCTCAAATCATTTGCCTTGGGCAGTCAAGCTATCCAGTGGTTTAAATCCTACCTAGATAACAGACAACAAGCAGTCCTTTGGGATAATCAAATATCATCTCTTCTTCCCATCACAATTGGAGTGCCACAAGGCTCAATACTGGGACCTCTCCTCTTTTCTATTTTTATTAACAAACTAAATATGTCCCTTCCTCAATCCATATGTATACAGTATGCCGATGACTCAACTCTGATATGTTCAGCATCCTCCCCAATAACACTCCAGACCACTACAAGTCTTCACAGCAGCTGAAAACTGGTTCTATCAGCATGGCCTCTTACTCAATCCCAAAAAGACTAAATTATTACTTTTTACCCCATCACAGAAATCTTTAACCTTTACTTTCAATATAATGTCAAACAATGGCACAATAATATCCCCTGACTCAACTACCAAACTTTTAGCTGTCACAATAGACCATAATCTCAACTTCGATGCCCATATTAACTTAACCATCAAGTCAGTCAATAGAAAACTTGGAGCTCTCTATAGGCTCAAACCCTTCCTAACTACCTTAGCCAGAAGTACTTTAGCTCAAACACACTTACTCTCTCTACCCTTCTTTATGCCTCACCGATTTTCACAAACTTATCAAAAGCTAATTTCAATAAATTAGCAGTATCCTATAATAATATTACAAGATTTGCCACAGGAGCCCCTTTTAGAACCCATCATTGCTGTAATCTGAAACAACTAGGCTGGCTGGAACTACAAAATCAAATACGACTACAGCAACTTACCATCACCCACAAAATCTTGTCAACCTTCTAACACCACAATACTTAGTACCCTTATTACTCCTTATAAAAATCTATCATCCTTGCGCTCCGCTACAAAGCTACTAGCAGCACCCTATAAATCCAACAACAAAGCTGGAGACTGTTTGTTCGCCAACTGTATTGCACCTATCTGGAACAAGCTCCCTCATGAACTCACCACTATTATTTCTCTACCCACTTTCAAGAAGCAGCTAAAAACTCTGCTTAAGTCTCAATGGCTCTGTCCTTGTACTAACCCTGACTAAACTATTACTCCCTCTACCCTTTTCACCCCCTCAAACCTTTTCTAGGTTAGTATAGTATTAGTGTTTGAACCTTCTAAAATCAGCTAAATCCTGTGCTTAATTCTTATTAGCTCTGTCCTTTACAAGCCTTGATTAAAACTTTCTATTCTCTATTTTCTCACCCTTATATTCTCCCAAAAAAAAAAAAAAAAAAAAAAATTTTTGGCTTGCTGATTCTCAGTATTGTAAAGTATTTTTGCCAGTAATACTTATGAACCAGTTTTTTTTCTTTGTATAATATTTCTTATTTGAATGTATAACATACTTGATTTTACTAACCCATTTTTATTGTGGAGCTTTTCTCCCCGGGCCTCTACTGAAAATGGACATGTATCCAGCTAGACTAGCCAGGTCAACAAATGTAAAATAAAATAAAATAATAAAATAAATTCTCAGTTCTGGCAAGTGTGTGTGTGTATGTGTGTGTGTGTGTGTGTGTGTGTGTGTGTGTGTGTATGTTTGTAGGGTAAAGTATTTTGATGCCCTTTCCACCTAGTACATTTCACATTGCCATACTTTACAAGGGTCATTGATGTAATTCACCTTAGAAGTACCTTGGGACACTGTTAAATCCTATAAGCTCCGTGGCATGTGTGATGACTGCTTAACACTGTAGTACACAACTAGATAGGTAGGGGTTCTAAACTCAATACTGGCAACTGTGATACTGTGTGTGTGTGTGTGTGTGTGTGTGTGGGTGAAAATCCTATCCTCTGGGGGTGTGGGTTATACCATTTTGAGGCATGTACCGCCCAGTACACTTCCCATTGCCCTAAATTACAAGGCCTACTGATGTCATTCATCTTAGAAGTACCTGTATACACTCTTCAGCCCTCTAAGCTCTGTGGTGTGTGCAATAACTGTGTAATGCTATAGTACAAATTAGATAGGTAGGGTTCTAATCTCAGTGCTGATAACTGTAGTAGTGTGTGTCTGTGTGTGTGTGAAGCATATCCCCTATGGCTGTTGTGTTGTTTACGTTATACCATTTTAAGGCCTGTTGGCCCCCTCCCATGATATTACTTTAAAGAACCTATTAATGCCATCTGCCTCACATGCACTATGCTAAACTATATAGCCCATACAAGTTATCTTTACAGATGTATATGGAATATCCAGATGTTTGCAACCTATATGTGGTCTGTGTCCCCCCTAACAATGGACATTTTTGTGATATCATTGGCAAATATGTCCCAGTTACTGTAGTGACAGACATGCCAGCATCAGACATCCTACCTGACTGAAACATCATGCTGTTACAGAGTCTGTTACTCTAGCACTTGCCCAGGTTTGTAGGAGCAATAAATGAGACCAGTCGTTATTTCTGGTGGTTTATCCCACCATCCATGAAGGCATTCCCAAGATTACGTGTTGTAAGAGGTAGTGGGCTATGTCCCAGGCATATAATCAATGTGGAGCATGTAATGTGTACGTAGCACTGTACTACATATAAGTGGATACATAGGGTTACTAATCTGTCTGTTGGCAGTTGTGTTTGTGTTTCTGTATACACATCCCCTGTGGCTGTCTTTACTGTGTGTATGCGATGGCTATACCATTTTGTGTGCCTCTTCCACCCTGTGAACTCCCCCATTGTCAGCCTAGTTCCAGCCCATACAGATGTCATCCACCTTACAAGCACAGTTATGCAGTTTCCAACACAAAGGCTCTGTGGTACATGCAGTGGTCGTATCACTGTATTGCACATAAATAGATAGGTAGGTCATCTAATCTGAGAAGTATCAACTCTGTGCATGTGTGCTTCAATGCATGTCCCCATGCAGCAGTGTGTGTGTGTGTGTGTGTGTGTGTGTGTGTGTGTGTGTTTGTGTGTGGCAGATGGTTCTACCATGTTAAGGGCCTCTGAACCCACCTTTGGCAATCCTAACAGCCCCTGCAGTTGTCACCCACTTGAATAGTAGTGGCAGACACTGCAACACTACATTACCTTTGTGGTAATTGTGTTATGTATCTAGCACTGTTGTTTGTAAGACTGGGCCAGTAGGGGCTGTGCTCAGCCTTTTAACAGCTGCCACTTATACAGGACTATGAATCTGTGTACACTACCAACACAAGAGGCCAGACTTGCATATGAGATAGCAGACACACATGCTGATGATTGTCAGATTAGACTAACACAGGCTGACCTGTGTCAGGAATACATACCCCAAACCTGTCATACACAGTACCATACATACCCTCATCAACTGTATCAAGGTTGAGTGGCTGGGAAAGAAATGTCAGGGGCAACAGGTGCTGATAGGTGAATCTGTTGCAGTTAAAGTACTGGCAAAGCTTGTGAGGGGACCTAGTGCCAGTACTCAAGTAACCTCCTCTGCGTGTATGAGCCTGTGGTACTACAGAACACCCAGGTGACATGTATGAAGGCTAGCTGGCTGCGTCAAGGGGTATGTATGCAAGGTCACATGGTCTGCCCCAATTGCCCTTCACACACACTGTTGCATGCATGCACACCTGGTAAACATGTGCATATACAGCTGTACCTTGGCTATGAAAAGGTCACTGTGTTTCCACTCCACCATACTCATCGTTCCTACTGTCAGCAAGCCGACAGCCTGCAGCTACACAGACACCTGGAACACAAACAGAATACAGTATGTGAGATTACAGTCAGTCAGCACTACTAACAGCAATAATGCATCATGGCTGAAAGGTGCATACACTTCCATGTTACCCATAACTATTGCCAGCAGGCAAATCTTTACACAGCATTACATTAGTAGACTGTACTGTATTCACCCTGTGCATCAGGCCCATATTAGCATGTCCCTGCATCGATGGTATGGATAACAGGGATATGTGGCACAGGTATCATCACATGTGAAAGTTTGTTGTGGGTTTGCCAGAGGCCTAGGCTGGGCCATATGGTTGACGTGTGTGTGTGTGTGTGTGTGTGTGTGTGTATGTGTCTGGAGGGGTGGTGTTCAACTGGACCATGCAGAGGAGCTGTGTGTGTCTGGTGGTGACCTGCCTGTGATAGAGATGTGTGAGGGTTTGTATGCACACAATTAAGCCATGTGGTTGCCCTACACAGGGGTATGTTGGACAGCCGTGGACCGTACATGGCAGGATGTACAGTTCACCGTTTCTCACCAGGGACACAGGGACCGATTCTGCCAGGAGTCTCACTGGCACCACCAAGCCCAAGGCCAAATGCAGTACTACTCCCCGATGATGACTGCTGTCTGATGGATCCACGTCCCTGATGGGACCGGCCAGGACCATGTGGCCATGGCCTGGTCTTGTGTGGTGTGGACAGCACCCTCCCTTTGGTAGTGTTGGTGGTACTTTCACTACGGGAGTGTGAATGTGCACGGCCACGTGAGCTCTCAGCTTATCTTGTTACTGACCTACGTCCTAATCCCACCACATGCACAGTCAAGCAGTGACAATGTCTTACCCCAGCATCTGCCCACGACATCGGCAAAATGACATACGGCATCACCAATGCCATGGAGGTCGTCACGCATGACAGAAAGCACTGCATTCATGACCCTGAGCATCTCTCTGGTGTTGGGGTCAGTACATGCCTGTGCCTCCATGATGGACCAAAACATGCATCTGGTAACACCTGCTGTGACACTTGCGACAGGGGCTTGATGTGCAACAGTCCTCCTTTGAGCACCCCTGTGCATCTGCCTGTGTGGGATCTCCCTGCTCTCTGGCTATGGCTAGTGTCTACACTTACAGTTGCCATAGTCACCACACTAGCCTGTTCCATGCCACCACCCTCCAACTGTCCATTAACTGTGGATGCTGGGGACTGGGTATGTGTGGGCGTACTGACTGTGTGCTGAGACATTGTGGGTGAAAATGGGATTCTGACCAATGACACAAATTCAGCCCCCGACAACCCCACTTGTGCCTCACTATGACCACCATCATCATCACAGTCTGCTAAGACACTGACATCAGGTTGTGAGGGGGTGAGACACCAACCCCCCATCTTCACCTATGAGGGGAAGACAGCATATGTAAATTAATACCCTGCAGTATAATGTTTGCTGATACACACACACACACACACACACACACACGCACACACACACACACACACACACACACACACACACTTTCTCTCTCTCCTGGTAAAGTCTGGCACAGCTTTGCTATCTATGGGCCCTTCAGTCCAGACTTTAAAGTAGTTCTGACTGCCACAATCCATCTCTTTAACAGCTACTGTAAGGCCCTCAACAAAGGGTGACAAATCCTACTTTGTGTTTAGCCTGTTAGCAAGATGGTAAGTGTGACCAAGACCAGGGCTATTGGAGTGAGCTATACAGTGTCACCAGGTGCATATGCAAGTACGCTAAGAGCTGACTTACTGCTGTACAGACCAGACACAATGACAAAGTTTAACAATATGTGATAATAACTAATAAAGGAACAAGCAAACACTCTATCAATGCAGTAACTACACAGTTTAGACTCACAGGGATTCATTTCAGACAAACATTGATGGACAGTCTGCAATACATACGGAAAACATGTAAAGTACTAGGTGCATAGGTTCATAGGATGATACTAGGCTATTGGCCTGGATGCCCTCATAAGTGTAGCCTATTTTTTGCCCATGTCCCTTCAAAGTAAGCACCTATTTCCCCTGTCCAGCTGGGACACAGGTGGGATCTCCAGGGGTGTATTTTTCATTTCCCATGCGTTCATCCAGCTTCTTCTTCAAGAGTACTATAGAGATACTCTGCTAGAAATGGGGCGGGATTGTATTTTACAGACAGTGTATTGTTTGGGACACAAATCTATACTGCCAACAAGTACTATTCATGTCACAGCCCAGGTGAGGGCCTTGCATGCGGGTTGTGTGAGTGGGGTTTGTCTTACGGATATGCAGAAACACCATCAAGACTGGTTTGGAAATGGCCTTGTATGCCAGACACAGGTCGCCTATGATCAGTCTGTATGAGTCTGAGTAGAGGGACAGGGCTTTCAGCCTGTCTGTATAGGATAGATGTTGCAGACCCTGGATTTTCCTGGTCAGAAACCTCTGTGGTCTCTGCACCTGCTGCCTTTGCTTGGCAAGGTACATGCCAAAGGAAGCATTGTACTCAGTAATGGGTCTGATAAGGGTGGAGTACAGGGATGTTATGGCCTCCTGGTTCCTGGATGACATACCCTTATTTGTGAGGTGGGCCATGTAGACAGCCATCCGTACAATGATGCCAACATGTGGGAAACTGTCAAGTCGCCTCACACCTGATTGCATGCTCAGTACATTATTCCTGTCATAATTAGTGTGGATGACATCTACCACAACAGGGAAAATGATGGATTTCCTTGCATTCAGTCTGAGTCAATGTTTCTGGCACCAGTTATTAATTTGGGTAAGGGCTTCTTGGAGGATGCTCACATTAGTAGGGGAATGTAAGACAGTGGCTAGCTTGCAGTCATCTGTAAACCTGACAGCCACAGATCACTGGTTTTGTCTTGAACCTTAGAAACGTATATCTCAAAAAGTAGATGCCCCCAGACCAATCCTTGGGGTACACCACTCTTTAACGGTCTACTACTAGAGGTGGCTTCCACTACTTTGACCAAGTGGGTACTATCATTGAGCCAGTTAGCAACCCATCTGATAACATACAGGTTGATGCCTAGCTGTTTAGGGTTATGTATCCTGGCCGACTGGGGATTATTATCAGAGGCTTTGGCTAGGTGAAGGTAGGCAGTGTGCACCGTCTTCTTCTCGTCCATGTGTTTGTTGACCGTTTCAGAGAAGTTGACCAGGTTTAACAGGCCTGATCTCCCTTTGACAGTAACACACTGTGTGGGTTCAAGCATTTTGTGGTTGCAGATGTCCCTGTTTATAAGGTCCTTGATAATGCCTTCCATGCCCTTGCACATCAGGCTAGCTAGGCTGATGTGCATATGATTGGCTGGGTCAGTGGATTGCTCCATCTTTGTGTAGCGGAATGACAGTGGTTGTCCTCCGTGCAGATGGGATGACACTGGTGCTCAGGCTTTGGTTGACTACAACGTGTAACGGAGCTGAGAGTTCATGCCTGAGTTCATGTTGGATCCAGCCAGGGATGATACCATGCCCCATGGAGACTTTAGTTTGTTGCCTTTGAGAGAGTATTACGGACCTGCTCCCTGATGATGAGGGGAGGGGGGCTGGTGCTGTGCATGTCCTTGAGTACTGATGGGGGGACAGGGGGGTGAGGTTTTCACTTAACCTGTCTGCAGCAGGTTGGCTATATCTATGCCATATGTGTATGTGGTGTTATTGACCACCACTACTGAGCAGATTTGGGTGTTGCCTCTGAGATTGCAGACATATGTGAGGAAGGCCTTGGTGGATGTGTCCAATTTGCACTCAATGTTAGCATTAGGATAATTCACCTGTGACCTTATTTGCTTGTTCAGACAAAAGTGAGATTGCTTCCAATTTGGCATCTGCTACTTCTTGTCCCTGTCCAGCAAATATTTCCACCTATTGTGGAGTTTATATATTGCTGCTCTCCACCACAGAGGTTTAGTCTACCTTGAGAGAGATGATTTTGTCCTGTCCGGTATTGCTGAGTCCATACAGCTATGTAGGTGCTCCTCTAGTATTTTGGTGTAGGCTTGGACGTTACTGCTAGTTCCAACTGACAGGACAGTGGCTGTTAAGCTACTTATACCTGCTCTGAGGAGATTTATAGTCAGTTTTGGAAATGTGATTTTTGTTTGACCCTGACAAGGGGGGTGGCAGGGGAGATGGTTACCTCAAAAGTGATGGCTTTATGGTCAGATCTTACCAAGGAGGATGACACTGTAGGAGTGCTACAGTGGCCACCCATGTTGGTTAGGACCAGGTACAGGATATTTCCACCTGTCGTAGGGGTGTTGACCACATGATCCAATGCATTGGCATTGACAAAGCCGAGGAATCTCTGTGCTTTCATGTTCAGGTAGAATAGGTCATGCACACTATGGTTGGGTAGTTATTGTCACCCAGGATCAGGGTAGAGGGTTGAATCTTGACAAATATAAGTAAGTCCAGGTAGGTGTAGTGGGTGTCCTGAGTCATGGTTGGAGGTCTGTAGCTAGCTATGATTTGAGTGGGTGATCTGATGATGTAAATCTTCATTCATTCCTTACTGATAGGACTTCGGTTCCACCCTAGGAACCGAAACGGCCGGTACCAAGCTCTCTCCAGATCTCATTTGCCGCATTCCTCGTCAGACGTGCCAAGCCTTCTCTCAAACTAAGTGTAGCTTTTTGTGGTTATTTTTAGTTCTTACTGTTTATTAGCCAGTTTTTCTAGTCTAACGTTATTTCTCGCATAAGATGCCCAACTCTGACAGTCACACCCAGTGTGGTTATTGTTTGGGTGCTGACCACATTAACGTTTGTTGTGAAATTTGTTCTAGCTTCAGCAACCGTACATTGGCTGAATGCAAGAACAAACTTATTATAAAGGGTATGTTGAAATCACCCTTCATGGAGGCTCTTTCTGGGATGGAGGTCTCTCCACCCTCCTAACCATAAGGATGTGAAAAAGCATAAGGAGAAACTGAGTCTTTCAGTTCCGACATCTCCATCCTTTTCGGAACCTAATCGACACCTGGCTTCTCCCGCGCCTTTGGCGCAGACAGCTTCAGCACCAGGGTCCCTGTTTTTTCCTTTGGTGCCGTCCTTGATTCTGACTCAGACTCCTACCACTATACCAGCTTCAGCACCATCCCCCTCGGTGCCGACCTTGTTTATGACACAGGCTCTGACCACTGTACCTGCATCGACACGGTCCCCAGCCATGGTGCCGATGTCTTACATGGCTCCACTGATACTGACACCATCAGTTCTGAAGATCGAGCACCTTCCCAAAACCAGGTATTCTCCTCCTTATGACCTCTTTTTGGGACAACAATTTAGTCTATTTCTTGAGAGACCAGAATCTCCATCGGCAGCTTCCTTCAGATCCACCAGGAGTCTTCCCAGGTTTCGAAGACTTCGGTACTGATGGTCATCCCGGTGCATTCTGTCTCGGCTCTGACAGCGGAGGCTTCCCTGTCAGTACCAATTACTCTTGGTGCAATGGCTCCTTTGGAACTGGCGCACTCTTGGAGCAGTGATTGGGCTGTCGGCACTTTGGCACCTAGTTCAGCGCCAATTTTTTTCTGTGGAGCTAGCTACGGCTCTCCCAGCAGCTACTGGTCCTCTCGAAGCTCCCCACCCTGGGGGCAGGCTCCTTGAGGTAAGATGTGACCCTGGTTCCGAGGTCATCCTTCTTGGTTCCTAACTTCCATCCCTCCTCGGGCAGATCTGATTTCCAGGTGATGAAGAGGGTCCTTGCTTCAACAGGCTCACAGTTGGCACCATTGGCATTGACACCAGAACCCCCCCTCTAGCATGCAGCTGTCCCAGCCCCGTACTCTGGATCTCGAGCATGGGAGCTGCAAGACCTTCCCTTGAAGGGGACCCTTTCTCCAGGGTCCTCCTCAGAAGATCCCACTGGGGAGGCACCCCAGAAGAAACCTTGCAAGAGGAAGCATCTTAATTCCCCTGAGGAATCCATCACCGAAGACACCAATTGCGATGTGGGAGAAGGGTCCCCACTGTCTCCCCCGGAAGACGTCTCATTTGGAGACATTCTCGAGATCGTCAAGCAGAGGGGAGACTAGAAGTCATCCCACCCTTTGGAGGAATTGGTGTTCTTGCAGGCTTTCCATGCTAGACCATCTACTTCCTGGTTGACCCCACTTGTGGATGAGCTCATTAGACTTATTGTGCAGCGTGCCTGGAAGGCCCCGGACAATATAGAACCTGTTGCCGGAGGCAAGGTAAAATTTTGTCCAATCCTGAAGACCAACCCAACTGGTCCAAACAGGTGGTAGTTGATTCCATGGTCATGGTGGCGGCCAACAAGAGGGAACTGGCTGAAGATAGTTCCACTGTTCATCCCCCGAACAGGGAGTCTAGGGCTATGGATAGACTGGGGAAGCGGACCTACGCTTCAGCGACTTTTACCATTTGGTTGCTGAATTACCTGGCAAACTTTAATCACCTCCAAAGAGACCTAATTTCAGAAATGTCTACCTCTTTGGCGGGGGTACTGCCTGAGGAGGTGTGTGATACTGTTGTCTCTCAGCTAACTACCCTGGAATCCATCTCGAACTCCTCGATGCACTTGATCTGCCACACTACCGAGGAGGCAGCTCAAGCAGCCGCATCGGGCATCATCATAAGACGGCATGCTTGGATGCGTTTGTGTGACTTTGTGGACCCCTTTAAATCTTCCTTTGTCAGTGCACCTGTTGAAGAATCTACCCTTTTTCGTCCCAGAGTAAGAGAAACACTATCACGTAGTGAGAAGGATGGAAAGACCTTGTCTGCTGTGGGCATACGTTTTTCCATCCCCCCAGAGAACTTACTCCAGGAATCACAGGGGAGGAAAATTGTGGTTCAGGAAGTCCCAAGGATCTTTTTGTGACACTCGTGATGAGAAATCCTCCGGGGCAGAGGAGGCAACTCATCCGGAAGACATCCCTTTCGGGGCAGAGGGCGTCCGCGCAACCAGGGTGCTAGAGATTCCTTCTCTGGCCGACCCTTCCAGCGCTCCTGAACAGCAGCCCAATTGCTTTCCACTGGAAGCAGTCGGAGGTCAATTTTCTCTGCACCTACAGGACTGGCAACTCATAACAACAGATGCGTGGGTACAGAGAATTATATCCCATTTGACCTTATTCCCAGACCCGTAAAACGAATCCCCGATGTTCCACCTGGTCAGAGGGAGGCTGCAGCCTTAGAAATCGAAAAGCTGCTAAGAAAAAGAGTCATCCAATCAGTCCCACCAGACCAAGGAGGATCCGGGTTTTACTCTAGGTTCTTTTTAGTGCCAAAAAAGACAGGGGACTGGAGACCATTCCTGGATCTCAGCTTACTAAACAAATACATCAAACTTCAAAAATTCTGGATGGTCACAGCACAGTCCATTCTCTCCTTTCTGGGGAAGGGCAACTGGATGTGCTCTATAGACCTCCAGGACGTGTATTACCTCTTAAAGATGGACAAATGCTCCCGGAGATTTCTCCACTTCCAGCTGGGAGACAATCACTGTCAGTTCAGGGTACTGCCCTTTGGTCTCTTGACAGCCCCTAGTGTTCACCAAATGTTTTGCAGTCATAGTAGCTCATCTTCGACTACAAGGATTCCAGGTGTTTCCATATCTAGATGATTGGCTCCTTACCACCACGACCAGGAATCTTCTCATTCTCAGTCTCTCTTAAGGCCTTGCTCTTCACCTAGGTATCACGATCAACATGAACAAATCACATATGTCTCTAACAAGAACACTGGAATTCATTGGAGCGATCTTTGACACAACGTCCTGTCAAGCTTCCTTTCTTCCTCACAGGCTTTCGAAAATAAGCCAGATTCAAGTCCTCCTTCCACAGACATTTGTACTACCACACCTTGTACTACAACTATTGGGCTGTATGCCAGCAACCATTACCTTAGTACCACTGGCGAGGTTGCACATGAGACTATTACAGTGGCTCTTTTCATCACAATGGTTGATCTTAACCCACCTACTCGACCACATGATATGCCTTACAAACCTTTGCAAGAAAGAAATGCTATGGTGGATGAAGCCAGAAACAAATCTTTGGTGTCGACTGTTCTGTCTTCCCCAGCTCAGGGTCATGGTGACGACGGACACTTCCCTGTTGGATGGGGGGAGGGCATTTCCAGGAAAAGACAGTCCAAGGCACCTGGTACCCCATGGAGGCCAGTTTGCACATAAATGTCCTGGAATTGAGGGCAGTTCTCTAAGCTTTGCAAGCATTCCACACATCCCTTCCTTCCGGGACCATTGCAATTCAGTCGGACAACATGTCAGTCATCTGGTACGTCAACAAACAAGGCAGGACCAGGTCTTACCCCCTGTGTCGGGAAGCCATGAGAATTTGGCATTGGGTAATGGCTTCCAGCCTCTTTCACATAGCAACACACATTCACGGGAGTTCCAATCTTATTGCGGACAATCTGAGCAGGAACATTTTGATGCCTCATGAGTGGTCTCCCAATCTGATAATAGCGGCTCAAATCTCCTGCCGTTGGGCAGGCCTTGCTGCGACCTGTATGCTTCACCCCTAAACTACAAATGCAGAAGCTACTTTGCCCTGATGCCCCCTCAGGTGGAGTTACCGAGGGGTGCTCTGACGCATGATTGGCCCCTGAGTCTACTGTACACCTTTCCCCCATTTCTCCTCATCCCGAAATGTCTACAGAAAGCTCAGAGGTTGAGAAGCAAAGTGATCCTCATTGCCCCTTATTGGTCCCGTCAAATCTGGTTCCCATTCCTATGGCCTCACCTGATTCACAGCCCGTGGATCCTGGATCAATCCCAAGAACTAATGTCTCATCCTCAGGGACTGATTTACCCCAATCTCCACAGCCTCAAGCTCACAGCTTGGTTTCTCCACTTCCATTGATTGCCAGACTACCAGATATTTCATGCCCTGTTTTTGCGAGATCCTCCTGGCTTTGCACAAACCTTCCACCAGAAAAATTTATTCCAGTAAGGGAACTAGGTTCTCTAAATGGGCCAAAGGACATAACATGGGCCCCTTTTCCATGCATATTCAGAAGATAATACAATACCTCAGTACCCTGTTGCATGCAGGAGCTTCAGCATCGACAATTACAGTGCATTTAGAAGCTATTGCAAACTTTCACAATGGAATTGACAATTCATCTGTTATGTCACACTGACTGTGTAAAACCTTCATGAAAGGAGTATTACATATTTAACCTCCAGTCAAGCCTCCTATAGAGGCATGGAACTTGACTTTGGTGCTTCAGTCATTAACAAGTCCTCCCTTCGAGCCTTCTAATTCCTGTGATATCAAATTTCTGTCTTGGAAAACTCTACTTCTAGTAGCTCTTACCTCAACGAGAAGAGTATCTGAGTTGCAGGCCTTGAGTGTCAAGAGACCGTACTTGATTTTTTCATATGGAAAGAGTTTCTCTACGTACTGACCCCTCCTTTTTGCCCAAGGTCATTTCTGTTTTTTCCATTAACCAATCTGTTGACCTACCGGTTTTCTTTTCCCACCATTCAAATAGAGGGGAATACCTTCTGCATACCCTCGATGTTCATAGGCAACTTTGCTTCTACTTGGACAGAACTAAATCTTTCAGAAAATCAGATCAATTGTTCGTGGCCTTTGCATGACCCAGAATGGGGTAAGTAAGTTTCCAAAATGACTTTATCTTCGTGGCTCAGAAATGCCATTACTTTCATCTAACATCAAAACAAAGTGTCCTTGCCTTCCAAAATAAAGGCTCACTCTACTTGATCGATAGCTACCTCAGTGACCTTTCATTCCAGAGCCTCTGTGGATGATATCTGCGCAGCAGACAGTTGGGTAACACCTCATACCTTTATCACTGATTACATATTGGATTTGGCCTCCAGGGGATTGAGCATCTTTTGGCTCTATGGTGCTTAGGAATGTCCTTCCTTAGGGCCACCCAGGACTCAAGTCGCTGGGGACTCTGTCCTATCAGTAAGGAATGAATGAAGATTTACAACATCAGATAAAGAAGTTATGTCTTACCATAACGTTACATATGTGTTGGTAGATCATTCATTACTTCCCGCCCTCCTTCCTCCTGCCTGGACTCCTGGTAGACTTTAGGATCGCCTTATTAATTAAGGTATCTCCTCAGACATAGCCTCCTACTGTCATTATTATTATTATTTCAATACTATAAGGGCGGGCAAACTCGATCTGAAGAGACTATGAGAAGGGCATTGTGGGTAGGTCTTAGCTGAGAGTTTTTGGCTGGTGCGAGCCTGGTACAGGCTGTGTCGGTTCCGAGGACGGAACCGAAGTCCTATCAGTAATGAATGAATGAAGATCTACCAACACAGATGGAATGTTATGGTAAGACATAACTTCTTTTTTTGTCTACAGTTAACTGCACTTGGGCCGTCTTCCATGCATCATACTGTTTGACCAGCCTAGAGGTGTGTATGTGTATGATAGTTTAAAACTCCACCTCCTTTGGCTTTGCAGCCCTCCATTTGGGGTCTGACAGTATGGTAGGATGAGTAACCTGGCAAGGTTAATGTGTTGTCCACATCTTCAAACCAGGTTTCAGTGACTGCATAAATGTCAGCATCCTCGAGGACAAGGTACGCTTGCAGTGACATTAGTTTCATGCTAAGACTCCTAGCGTTTAGTAGCATTACCTTTACATTTCATTTATAATAAGCTTTTATGCTGGTAATGTTCTGCTCATGACTTTGCCTACAAAAGGCACTATGGGGAAAGCAAGTGCCTTTGCCAGAAGCCTAAAGCCCAGGGGAGACAGATGAAGGCCATTTCTGGCAAAGCATTGTGGTCTGTCAATCATGTACTGTCATGTGACTGAGACAGCAAGGATTTTAGGCTCTTAATGTGATTGTCTCTCTCCCATATTTTGTTCCTAGGTGGTAGTAGCACACAGTTTGTCTGTGTATATACGGCAGTGGCTACACTATGTCAAGATGCCCATATCAACCGGACTAGCATGAGAAAGCACAGGAAATTGTCCATCCATAGTTATCAGCATCTGTGGAAGAGAGGTCAGGGATAGTAGAGTGGGTACTGTCTGAGGATAGCACCTATAGGTGTGAGTATGGCTGGGTAACATCAAGACAGTACCTGCAGGCTAGGGCCTCACTCACACAGGAGAGCAGGTAAGGGAAAGAAATGCAACTGAGTTATCTCTCAAAGTGCTAAAACTGCACAAAAGCACAAAACCATGCACATGCTGAGTTTAAATACCACAGCAACGAAGGTAAAATAGGAATACTGGGAATAACCGATCCACCCTTGCCCCTGAGCTCTTAGCTCTCCATCCCATGGCAGACCAGTGCCAACCAGTTCACCTACTCCCAGTAAGTGCAGGCAGGCCCTGGACAATAGTAGATGACGTAGCAGGAAACATAAGAATCACACAAACAGATGCGACTGCAACGAAGCCTTTAACCAGATTATGTTAAAGATATTTAAAATCTTCTTAGGTCAGTGTAACACAGGTCAACAGATACACAGTTAAATATGACAACAGCAAACAAGAGCAAACAATTTTAAATGGATTAACCAGTTAACCAATAGTAAAGCTTAGAACAGAGCCCTGTTCCCGCGCTTTTCAGTCACACAACTTGTAACTGCACACTCCTGCCACTGTGGTGCAGGTGAACCTTTTCCAAAAAAGATGACCTGGATTTGTGTTCAGGTTATAGAAACAAAGCTATATTCAGCAGGTCAGGATGTAGTGTATGCTACAGCAAGGAAGGCGTACCATTGTCAGACAAATGCAGTTCAAATGAGCAGTCACAATGAGCCTTTTAACCAGCAAGTTGTAGCTCAGAAGGGCATAATGTAGCCTCCCCTCCCACAACAGTTGTTTGTCTTTTTCAGCTTTTCCCGGTTAGGGGTCGTCACAGCGGAACTCCGGTCTACTAATGATTGGCAGTAGATTTTTTATGGTGCCGACTTGCCATCCCGACGCCCAACCTTCAGCGAAGACACGCCCATTCGTGCATGTCTTTCAGAGGCCACTCGACAGCGGGGAGGACATGCAGACTCCACACAGAAGGCACGCCAGCCGTGAATCGAACAGGAGAACCTCTTGCTGTGAGGCAACAATGCTACCGCTGTGCCACCGCGGCTATTCCCCTCCAGTGCAGATCACAAACCTACTTCATGTAAAACAACTGGCCTGAAGCCCATGTGCTTAAACTCACAGACCTTAGCATAACAGAATTATATCAGGCTACTGACAAGTAGTAATACATGCAGCAGAATAAGTGCAGTTGAGTCATTGTAAGAACATGCAGCAACAGTAAATTGAAGTAATAAAGTTGGAATAGACAGAAATACAGTAACATGTTTTTTGTTTATAGGTTACGTGGGAAGGAATGAAGCACAATAATGTCCGGCTGAGAAACAAAGGGGGGTGGGGTGGGCCCTCCCCTTCCCCCTCCATAATGATATCTGTCTACTCAGTAGGATAAGCTGATGAGATACTACTGGGAGTTGTGTTCAGAATGAGATTTGTAGTAGGTGCGGCCAAATCACATACCAGCAAATATTTGAACACAACAAGGTGGAACCCTTACAACTCCAACATAACAGAAAACGTGTAACAAAAGAAATGCAATACTGCAATAAGATACAAAACATATGTGACCAAAGCTTAACTAAAGAGCTTCAAGTCAAAATTAAATGCAGAGATGACTGATACTCTGAGCTCAGCACATCACACGCACTTCAGCTAACTACAGATATTTGTAATTAAGAGAGCAATGCTATGTCTCAACTACGCACACTACTTAACTGCTGCTATTCACATGTTTCAAAGGAATTCTTTGGTAACCTTTGTTAACAGACCCTAGCCAAGAACTGTTAAAAGTACAACAGAACCATATATGTATGACCAAACAAATGTAATACTACAATAACATACAAAATACAAGTCCTCAAACCTTAAGTACTGAGCTTCTAATCTAAATTACATGCAGAGATAACTGATACTCAGAGCAGTGCAGACCACACAAACATCAGACAGATATAACGTATTGCCATATATATATATATATATATATATATATATATATATATATATATATGTAAACAATGTCACATTTGCCTAGTTCCTGTACAACATGCAAAGCTGTTTACGTCTGACAGGTCTGAAAGTAATTACCTTGCATAGGTAATGCTCATCAGCAGGTGATGGCCTGTGCACCAGTTGGTGTCTCCCACTTGCTAACTGCATCCAGAACAGCTGTATTATCTTTCCATTAGCCAATGCCATAGCAACACAGTGCTATAATTAAGTCCTTCATGTGGGCCTTGCCCCTTTTCCTTGCCTGTGAGGAGGACATTATGGAGGTGTGGGAGGTATAGCTTCACAGAAGGTAGGTGGAAATACCTCTTAGAACAAGAAATGTGGAGAAAGCCCAACAAAATGGGGGGACAAAGTTCCAGAATTAGGTACAGATTGTAAGTATTGCTGTTATACAGTTAGTAGATTGCTAGATTAACAGGGTTTGTCTGGACATGCATTTTCTTTGTGATTTGAAGTCTGACAATGATATGTATTTGACATACCTCTCTACTGTCCAGAGTTCCACAGAATGTCCAGAGGATTGCCTCTTATGTTTGGTCTGTTCCTCAGACAATTTCTGTTTTTGACAAATCGGTAGGATAATGTGAGGATTGAAGTCACTCAGTGATGACTTTGATTTGTTTTTCAGACTTCATATCCTTCAGAAAAGTTATGTTACAACCAACTCTGTAACACTAACAACTTTTTCAGTTTATAACACCATTATTTAAGATATGTCCCTATTTTTGGTCCTCTGTCCCCCAAGTATGTCAGGCTTTGTCCAGATGTCTTGCAGTAAGAGGTTCAGAGGTATGGTATATCATTATTTAGTGACTTCATATTCCTGATATCATCCCAGTGATGTATCAGACTCCCAGAAATGTTATGAGGCAGTGACCATGAGTATGGCCCCACACCCTGGACATTCTGTGGAAATCTGTATGGTTGATAGTTATGTATGTCTGGCCATTAACAGACTGTTAAGATTGTGTAGCACTGTAGTGTCTAAATGTTTGTTGGGCTGAGTAGAGAGATGGGCAGATGTGAATGTCATAGATTGTTTTCTGTCTTACTGTGCATGCTGCTACAGTTGCTGGTGGTCTATCAGCTGTTTGTTTGTAGGGGCACACTGAAAAATATCCTGTAACACCTCAGGATTCCAAGCACACTGTAACTCGGGGCAGTATATATAGGAGTAGTGTGTGTGACTGGCAATCAGGATATGTTTGTTCAGTCGTTATACTCTAGAGATCAGTTAGCTTACTGATATGTTGCTGTGACTGTGGTACAAATGGTTGTGGGTAGACACTTTTTCACCAATGCTTTGTTTTTCCCTTCAGTTACATCCAAGTAGTGCATGATTTACTTGCAAATGCATGAGTAATTCCCAAACCTGATTTGGGGTAGTGTTGTGTTGGTCTGACTGTAGTTCAGAAGGTGCTGGGTGAAATGGTTGGCAGCTCTCAGTGTTACTTACCTTCTGTTACATGACTGCAGTCATACCTCTACACTGTCCAGATGTGTGGCTCATATATTTGGTCTGTTCCTCATAACTGTTGTGGATTTCTGACAAATCACTGGGATGATGTGAGCATTGACATCACTAAATGATGTCAGTCATTTGTGTCTCTGACCTGAAATCTATCAGAAAATATATGTTAAAACAAACTGTGATACTCTAGCAACCTTCTAAGCTTATAACATCCATATTTCAAATATATCACTGTTGTTTAGCCTTTATCATCCCACTTTGTCAAGCTTTGTGCAGATGTCTTGCACTAAGAGGTCTATATGTATATATGTGTATATATATATATATATATATATATATATATATATATATATATATATATATAAAGATCAAAAGCCCGAATCCATTACCACCGAACACACTTTAACGAAAGCGCTTTCATCGAAAAAGCGCTTTCGTTAAAGTATGTTAAAAAAAACACACACACAAAATCTACTTGAATGCAGGGGGGGGCAAGCCCCCCTGCACCCCCCAATGTGGGGGGTTGCTCCCTCCACCCCCCCTACTTTAATATTCTCACTCCGAGGTCGCACTACAGTGGGGAAAAGGGAATGTGCCCTTACCGCACCGTCGTACGACCGGAACAACAAGCATACTTACATGAAAGTGCTGCTTCGGTAAACAGCACTTTCACGCAAGTATGCTCACCAAATTGGGATTTGGTGAAAGATGCAGTCGAGCATCTGTATGGATCCCATAGATATATATATATATATATATATATATATATATATATATATATATATATATATTTTTTTAATATATATATCTGTGTGTGTGTGTGTGTATATATATATATATATATATATATATATATATATATATATATATATATATATATAGTTTCACTTTAGAATCCTGAAATATCACTATCCTGAACTTCATAATCCTGAAAATTCAAATTCCTGAGGCCCAAAATACTGAAAACACACAGGATATATATACTGACTATAGACAACACAAACCATATGACATGCCACCAAATATAAGCAGGGGGGGCAAGCCCCCCTGCACCCGCCATGTGGGAGGCTGCACCCCCCCCTCACTCCCTGCTACTTAAATATATCAACTCCAATATTGCACTTCACTACACTATCATGAGTCATGTATATATAGCAAGTTAAAAGGGAACATTACTAAGGTTACAACTGGCAGTCATGGAACGTGATTGTATGTTTGCCATTTTTTTCTGTGGAGTCCAATCTTTGAGTGCATATATTTAATTAGCGGGTGGGCACCGCCCCCCACATGGGGGTGCAGGGGGGCTTGTCCCCCTGCCGATACTTGGTGAAAAGTGCTATCCTTTGTCTTGTATGTGTTTCTGTGTGTCCTTGTACTGGAATATTGTCATTCTTTGTGTCGTGTATATTTTCAGTATTTTAGGATTCAGGATTTTGAATTTTCAGGATTTTGGGCTTCAAGATTGTGAAGTTCAGGATTGTGATATTTCAGAATTCTTGAAACCATATACATATATATATATATATATATATATATATATATATATATATATATATATATATATATATGACATTACTAATTCCACAGGTATTTCCCTAATGTTGGATGGCCATCCTGCATGATATATTTACTGAAGCATTACTAATTCTCATAGCTCATGTGGAGTAGTGGTAACTGCTGTGACTGGAGTGCACAGGGTCCTGGGTTTAAGGCTTGTCAAAGATGTGTATTTTTCCCCTTGTGTTAAATGACTGTAATGCATGGTATGTTTGTAAAAGCATTACAGATTACCAGAGCTCAGGTGGTGTAGCGATACTTTGCTGTGATTGTAGTGCACAGGGTCCTGGGTTTAAGACTTGGTAGTGATAACGTTTTTTCACTAATGTTAAATGACCATAATGCATGATATGTTTGTAAAAGCATTACAGATTCCCACAACTGAGATGGTATAGTGGTACGTTGCTGTGATTGTGCTGGGTTCGAGACTTGGTAGGGCTGAATATTTTGTTGCTGGGCAGAACAAGGGCTGATGGAGACAGAGGGATTAAAGTATTTTAAGCAGTTGTAAGCGGGTTTGTGCAGTTTTGCGCGAAGCTAAGCCATAGGAAACTGGTGAAATAGGGGCAAGCAGGGGGTAAAACATTAGGAAAAGCAGATAGGGGATGTGCATGATGGGTGTAGGAAGGGACCATAGCTCTAGATTTCTTCTGCAGCAACAGCTGTGACTGATGTGGAAAATTTGGAATTTACAGCCTCACACCCGACATGGAGGGGTGTTGGCAACATACATTTGTACAGTAATTTGAGTGTAGATTGATTTAAGTCACTGGACATGGGGGCGAAATATAGAGCTATGTATTGGGCAGTGATTTCTTTGCGGGAAAGATGCCCTTTTTTTTTTAAGGTGAGAGTGGGATGTTGGGGAAGGGCTTTAGGTATGTTTGGGGAGGTAGGTTGGGTAGGATAGATTGCATTTGCAGACAGACAAGATGCACAAGACAGCAGACAGGGCTGGTATATGACACATGAGGGGGGGTAAACACCTTGGATGGGGTGGGTGGTTGGGAATCAGAGGCCCATGAGCCTCCAAATCGATACAGTGGGACTGAGGTCCACACCCATGGGCAGTCACCACTGCACCTTCATGGCCTTGATGGTGGCTGTGCTGCAGGCTGGACAACAGGGGCAGCCTGCCCCTCCAGGTGCACCAGGCGTCCCTCCATCTGGCACAGCCATCCATCCAACTCAGAGCGAATGACACTGCGCACTGTACCCCGGAACTTGCGGCTGGTGACAGGCTCCTCCCTGCACCCACTCCCAGGAGGGGATGGGCCCCATGTCCTGAGGCAGTTCCATGCAAAGGTGGTGCAGGACCAGTGGAGGAGGAAGTTCCATGTTGGGTCCCAGATGTGCTGGGGCCCGATGCCATGGCCAGATGAGGCGGGACAGGCGGATCCACTGGGATCTGCCTTCCCAAATGTGCTATGGTGTTGAGGTCCTCCAAAATATATTGGTTAGTCATGAACAAAACATTTAAAAATTAGTTTAACAGGATGTGTGGCTGTTCCAAGTAACCCAAAACAACAATTTTGAAACAGTTGCATAGCAAACAGAACACATGCATAAATGGAACAACAGTAAGCATTTTAACAGCATGCAAGTTAAATTTACGGCAACGGGCCACCAGTAATGATATTTGAACAAGGTAGGTTAATATGCAACCAATTAAATCTATAAACAATAGTAGAACACATGTCCCAACAATAGGTTTTGAGAACAACATACCCATAGTATATGTATAATAATTATTGATGCAGATGAGGGGTGGGGGGAGAGAAAAAAGTTCATTAACAACTGTATAGACTTCTCTTTTTCACAACAGTACTGCTCAATACTCTGCAGGTCTGCCCGCACTTTACATCTACCTATGGCCTGTAGCTTCTGTAGCACATACTGTACATGTTAAACTGAAAACCTGAAATGGTATGGGACAAACTGTGACAACTCTGGTTACATGACTAGATGGGACTCATACATGTCAGGGTTACATATCCGACAAAGAAGGGGTACCCTGCACTGATGTTTTGTGAGTGTGCTACTGGCATACTTCACTTGGACTCCTATCTGTGTCCAAGATTATTGCTAGCAGTAACCACTAGCCATGACAGCGCGACACTTGAAAGAAATGTATCGGAAAGAGTGCATGGTGTATGTACCTATCCTGCAGTCATTTGCAGGCATGGGGTTGGACAGTGGAACAGTTGTTGTATTACTATTCCCTTCATACAGGCACTACAATACATTTCTTTACCTGTAAGACCTGTGGAGAAAATGTCTATTAACACTACCTGACTGTTCCTACAAATATTCAAGATTTCTTGAGTGTATATATGCACACATCTCAGTACCACTCCCTGGATTCAAACAGTGTCTGGGTGTGCAAAACTGAACAAGAAAGTTATTTCTCATCACACTGAGCTACTGGGGAACTGCTGTCCCTTGTTTGCTAATACCCTGTTAATTAGCCAGTCTGACCTTGTAATCCTGAGATTCATGTGTAACAGATAGTGTACTGTTCATTAATCGTTTGAAATAATACAATCTGGAAAGCAAAGGTTAACATACGACAGTGCTGCAGGGGACACACTATAATACATTACACATTACTATTCAGGGTTCAGATCTTAGTGCAGAACATATTTCATTTATATCTTTTTTATAGCTCCACAAACTACAATTTTGCTTAACAACTGGTTCTCAGAACAACCTCAGTTAATGTGTACTGTGAAAGCCATATTTGCTGTGAAGAAGCTGTACACATTCTATTTCTAGAACAGCATACCAGAGTAAACACAACAGTTTCTGGTACAAAGTCTTTATTTTACTTATATGACACAGTGCTTTACTACTGCATATCCTGTAGATCAATATTAGTCTGGCAAACTTTTATTTATTTGTTAGACACATAACACACTACACCTACTGGCAGTAAACAATTTACTCCTCCTTATTTATTTCACTATATACTGCAAGGTAGATCTGTACTCACCAGCCTGTCAGTGCAGTAGTGTCAGTCTGTCAGCATGGGCCTCGACATTGCTAGCCCTCTCCGCTGCATCTGTAGGGGGAAAAAACAAACATTATGCATACCTGTCTATCACATACTCTACTAGAATTTGGTACAGCTATTGATGAGATACTTACAACTACTGGAGCATTCCCTGCTCAAGCATCTTGGATCCACTAGGCCAAGAGCTCCCCCTTCGTATGCTTTAGGTCAGCATAATGATGCCGTACCTGCTACCAGTTTTTGGGATTCCAGTGGCACTGGTGAGGTCGTGTGCCAGACGGTCCCAGACCTCCGCTTTGTACTGAGAGACCTGGTACTTCCCTTGCAGCATTCTGTCATCATGGTGTTCTACGAGGAGTCCAGCCATGACCCTGGACTCCAGAATGCCCCAGTGCCGCACTCGAAAGCACGCTCCCTCTCCAGTGTCAGATATGGTTCCTGCACAGAGCAAACTACAACAGGTTCTGGCTGTATTCCCTCTTATGCGGTTTAAATAAGGCCATATTCCTACCCTTTGCTGTCATTGGACCATTTTGAAAATGCTAAGCTTAGCTAAGTGGTGCACAAGTCTGCTACGCTGAGTTGAGCATTGCTTAAAGGGGTAAGTGCTGAGCACTGCTTAACAGTGTGCAAATCCACTTAGCTGAGCTGACTGCTGCTTAAAATTTATGTCTAAGCAATGCTTAAACCGGCTGAGCAGAGTTCAGCACTGCTAAGTTTAATTTTAAAAACAATATCAGAACTGTAAATTACTTAATCATTACTGACATATTAAGTGTATATGATTTACTTTACATGACGTCCCCCTATGTGCTTTCATTACATTACCTTGGGGTGTGACTGTACTGTATGGGGCACTTGTGTATATATGGGTGATTTCACATGTTATATGCACTGACACTTCCATTTTGAACCAGTTACGTTACTCTGGTTAACAAATATCAATTACTACATAATTTAACTTAAAAAAATAATTTTAACAGTGCTTTTCCATGTAAAAATAAAGGGCCTGTCTTGGTACTGGAATCGTGAATTGCTGCATTTAAAGCCAGGACTCTAATCACTATGCTATCTCTCCATTAAGGATTTTAGCTATACATTTGTATTTAGCTCCTATGAGATGTTTAAGCAATGCTGAGCAGAGGGTTGTAACTCGCAAACCCGCTCAGCTACACTTAAACTTTAATTAGAATGGGCAAAATATCAATAAAACCAATTTAATTACATGTATCAATAGTACTTGTAAGTCATATTTGGTAACGCACTACCTGTCATTCTGTCAACTGTAGAAGTCTGTATGGGCAATATCAAGATTGAAGTCACTACATAATGGCATACATTTGAGTTTCAGACTTCTAATCCTTCCCTACATGTCATGTTAATACAAACCCTGTTTCTCTATCAACTTTCTAAGTTTGTAAGGGTCCCTGTTTGTTCCCCCATCATTTCAGGCTTTGTCCAGTTTTATGCTCTTAGAGGTTGAGAGGTATGCCCCCCTTCATTTTAGTCTTTGTTCAGATTTTTGCTCTGAGAAGTTGGGAGGTATGCCCCCCATCATTTTAGACTTTATTCAGATTTTCGGCTTTAAGAGGTTCAGTCGTGTGGTCAGAGTGCCATACGGCACTTTCGCAATACAAGGGGTGTATGACAGTACCTGTCACACACCCCCTGCATTGCTTCCCATTTCAATTCCTTCTTTCATTGTCCGCAGACACTGAAAGCAGTTAGAAAGTGCCGTACAGCACTTTGGCAATGCAGGGAGTGTGTGACAGTATCTGTCACACACACCCTCCATTGCTTCCTATTTAAATTCCTGCTTTCAGTGTCCACAGACACTGAAAGCAGTTAGAAAGTGCCGTACTGCACTTTGACAATGCAGGGAGTGTGTGACAGTATCTGTCACACACACACTCCATTGCTTCCTATTTAAATTCCTGCTTTCAGTGTCCACGGACACTGAAAGCAGTTAGAAAGTGCCGTACTGCACTTTGACAATGCAGGGAGTGTGTGACAGTATCCTTCACACACACCCTCCATTGCTTCCTATTTAAATTCCTGCTTTCAGTGTTCACGGACACTGAAAGCAGTTAGAAAGTGCCGTACGGCACTTTCAGAGTTCAGGGGGCATGTTGGATGTGTGAGCACTACTGAAACACGCCCCCTGCACTCCTTCAATGTTCGTGTCTGCAAAGCCATTCTCATTAGCGCACCTTTATTAATAAGTAAGGAGTGCTGCTGTTAAGGCTGTGCAGACGCAGACACCATTCACTCCGTGTAAGAATAACACTATTCCTACATGGAGTTTATTAAATCCCAGGGATAACATTACTGTTACTTTCCAAAGCACATCTATTTACAAAGCTTTCTGTTCTGTTTGTGTCTCTTTAGCATACTACATGTGTTTTCATTATTTAATGCCAAACAGATGCAGTTAACTTCCTAGATACGACTGTATTGCATTGTTTGTTGTAATGAAATGTTTGACTTTCTTTTGTTTAGTATGTCATTAGGGACAGTTGTATTATGTAATATGAGAAGTAAGTGAACAAAAATATTGAAGTACTGTGCTTTGAATGTAAAGTTGAACCATATATTTTGTATTAATATGTTTTATTATTCCCGTTGAAGCCATTCCGTTACTTAACTGTGGCTTACTTGAAATTTTTCACATAGAGTTTTCAGAATCAATTAACCGTTTTGCACTGTAATCAGTTTAATGGTAAACTCACTGTGTTTATTCTGAAAGAATTTAATTTGGTTGGGGACTTTTGTTTCTTGCATGGCAGATTGCAGTTAAGTCCTAGTTTATGCCTCTTACCATAGTGTATCTATTGTTACTTTTGTTTTAACAGGTCACAGTCAATAGTACCTGTTGAGAATATACCACAGCAGGAACCATGTTCTATTTCTACAACAGATTTTGGTAAGAAGATTGCATTATATTTGAAATTATGTAATTTCATCATTACAAATGTGGCTGGCCACATCTACACAGCTTATACTTTATAGTCTAGGGAGGCCCACATATAGACTTTTTGGCTGCCCAAGCTGAGTTCAAATGTGCATTAACTGTCAGCCTCTGAGGGTGCCTGTTGCTGTTAAGGACATGGTGAAGTTGCAGCTTTCATAATGTAGGCAGACTCAGTGAAAATTTTAACTAGATTGCTGCTAGCAATGTTGAAAAGCCTCTGAGTCTAACTTGTAGGTGAGAAAGTGAATAAGAAAGGGTTCAGCTGAAAACTTTTACTCCTGTCAGTTTTTTCTAGGAGATTCCATTTTTCTGATTTCTTAACCAAGTTGACATAATAATTACAGTTTGAAGGACAGCTTTCTGTTCAATTTTCTCTTACCTTTTATCCATGGACATCGTAGTATGTATCTTTTTAGGCTGTTGAAAACATCCATAGATGCATTACCACTAACTTACCTAAAGAAAATGGACTCATACATAGTCAAGATAAGTGATTACACTTCTTTCAGGCTCATGCTTGTGAGTAATTACCCACTCACTGGAACCACTCAAAACGTACAGTGGATATAAAAAGTGTACACACCCACCCCTGTTAAAATTTCAGGTTTTTGTGATATAAGAAAATGAGACCACAGTAAATCATTTCAGACCTTTTCCCACTTTTAATGTGACCTATAACCTGTACAGTTCAACTGAAAAACAAATCTGTTAGGGAAAAATATAAAAAAAATAAAAAATGTACAATAAGCTGGTTGCATAAGTGTGCACACCCTTAAACTAATACTTTGTTGAAACACCTTTTGATTTAATTACAACATTCAGTCTTCTTAGGTAGGAGTCTATCAGCATGGCACATCTTAACTTGGCAATATTTGCCCACTGTTCCTTCCAAAAGCGGTCCAAATCTGTCAGATTGCTAGGGCATCTCTTGTGCACAGCCCTCTTCAGGTCACTCCACAGATTTTCTGTTGGATTTAGGTCTGGGCTCTGGCTGGGCCATTCCAAAACTTTAATTTTCTTCTGGTGAAGCCATTCTTTTGTTGATTTAGATGTATGCTTGGGGTCATTGTCATGCTGAGAGGTGAAATTCCTCTTCATCTTCAGCTTTCTAGCAGACACCTGAAGGTTTTGGGCCAAAAGTGACTATTTGGAACTGTTCATAATTCCCTCCACCTTGACTAAAGCCCCAGTTCCAGCTGAAGAAAAGCAATCCCAAAGCATGATACTGCCACCACCATGCTTCACTGTGGGGATGGTGTTCTTTTGGTGATGCGAAGTATTGTTTTTGCACCAAACATACCTTTTGGAATTGTGGGCAAAATGTTCAACCCTGGTCTCATCAGACCATAACACATTTTCCCACATGCTTTTGGGAGACTTGATGTATTGTTTTGCAAATTTTAGCCAGGCCTGGATGTTTTTCTGTTTAAGAAAAGGCTTCTTTCTTGCAACCCTACCCCATAGCCCAGACATGTGGAGAAATACGGGAGATTGTTGTCACATTTGGTACACAGCCAGTACTTGTCAGAAATTCCTGCAGCTCCTTCAGTGTTGCTGTAGGTCTCTTGGCAGCCTCCCTGACCAGTTTTCATCTTGTCTTTTCATCAATTTTGGAGGGATGTCCAGTTCTTTGCAGCGTCACTGTTGTCCCATATTTTCTCCACTTTTTGATGGCTTTCTTCACTGTGTTTTATGGTATGTCCAGTGCTGTGGAAAATTTTTTGACCCCTTCTCCTAACTGACACCTTTCAGCAATGAGATCCCTTTGATGCTTTGTAAGCTTTCTATGAACCATGGCTTTTCCTGTAGCAGGCAACTGAGTAAATGTCAGGAAAATCCTACTAAGACAGCTGAACTTTATTTGGGGTTAATCAGAGTCTCTTTAATTGATGGCAGGTGTGTACCCAAGAAGACTGAACACTGTAATTAAATCAAAAGGTGCTTCAACAAAATATTATTTTAAGGGTGTGCACACTTATGCAGGCAGCTTATTTTAAGTTTTTTTATTTTTTTATATTTTTCCTCCTAACAGATTTGTTTGTCATTTGAATTGTACAGGTTATATGTCACATTAAAGGTGGGAAGGGTTTTGAAATTATTTATTGTGATCTCATTTTTTTATATCACAAAAACCTGGCCTTTTAACATAGGTTCATAGGTTCATACTAGGCTATCTGCCCTAGGGCATTTATAAGCCTAGCCAGAGTGTGTTTGGCTTTCACCACCCATTTTAAATTAATTTTGCTATGCCCTTTTTCGAGGTTAGTATACTGTGCCTCTGTCTAACTGTGACACAGAAGTGATACCCGGGGTAAACCTACGATCTCCCATCCACTCATCAAGATTCCTCTTGAAGAGAGTCAGTGAGGGACTCTGCCTAACCTGGACTGGGATTTTATTCCAGAGTGAAGGGAGCCTCTGGGTTATGAATCTGTCCCTCTAGCATGTCCTATTTATTTCAGTGCTGAGGTTCAAGTCTCTCGAGCACGTAGCTCGATGGGATTTGGATTTTCTGAGGTGCAGCATGTCCATTAATTCCGGGTTGGACATGGCTTTATAAGTCAGGCACAGATCGCCTCTGAGCAGGCGGTATGCCACTGAGTAGAGCTGGAGTTTCTTTAACCGGGCAGCATATGGCATCTGTTTGAGCCCTTTGATCCTCTTGGTGAGGTACTTTTGGGGTCTTTCCAGTTGCTGCAGGTGTCTGGTAAGGTATATCCCAAAAGGGGAATTGTACTCAATTATGGGCCTGATGAGGGATGAGTAAAGAGGCACGATGACCTCCCCTGATCGATGTGAATCCCTTCATGATTAGGTGGGCTATATAAAATGTTTTTCTAACCACTTTGGCCACGTGGTTGTCAAATGAGAGATTGCTATCAACTTGGGTTCCCAGGTCCCTAATAACTTCTTCTGCACTTAATGGATTACCACCTATGTGGTAATTTGTGGGCACTTTGTTTTTGCCAAAGGGGATGACTATATACTTTTTGGCGTTTAGCTTGAGGCCATGGCTCTGGCACCAGTTGTCTGTTTCTATGAGGCCCTTTTGGAGGATGCTTGTGTCGACTGGAGAGTCGATTATGGTGCCCAGTTTGCAGTCATCTGCATATTGAGGTATAGTCAATATGGATTTGGTAACTATATTGCAAGGGTTATCAGCTGACCAAAATGATCTTCAGCTGTTTGGTATCCATACAGATAATACTAATACCAGTATAAGTGAAGTTAGGGATCCCAATGATCTATGTAAGAGCCTTTTTTCCAAACTGACTACAAGCATGACTAATTTACACAGTTCAGTTTGGCATCTCAAACTATTTAACGCTTACACTGTTAAAAATATAACTACTAGAGATCTCAGAATTAGGGTGCAACCTTATGCCAACAACCCTGATGATATGTTAAATAAGGAGTGGGCACAAGCACAGCATGATGGAACCATGTCCTTTGTTAGGATATTGTCCTCTTTTTATGAACGCTCAATCCAGACAAATATAACAGAAACCCAACAGATTTGTGAAGAAATTAAGGTGTATGATGGTCAGACCCAGTATCAGGAATGTCTTCACAAACTATGTAAAGATTTACTTGTGATGGAAAAAAAACTTTAGAAACAAAAAATTACATAAGTTTCAAAGAGATTTGAGGGACTATGAGCAAGGTAAACCTTTTGGATTTAGGAAAAATGTTACTTTTTCAGATTGGGAACATAGCAGGGCTAGGCCAAAGAGAAAGAGACCTAGATTGATATTAAAGAAATCCAAAACTGACTATAGCAGTACCTCAGGGGAGGAGTCCTCTGTAACTGACATGGAACAAATGCTTGCTCTGGGGTCCCCAGCTTATAAGAAACAGAAAAATGTTGCAGCCCCTTTAGATTTAGGACACACGGGGGTGGGAGAAAACATCACAAATGTAGAAAATCTGGAAACATTGCTGCAAATGATGATTCCCAAATAATTGAACAGTCAAATGTATTGAATATTTCTTCTGTAGTACTATCTGAAACCGCAATTAAACTCCTTAACAAGGGATTAACATATGTTCCTGGCTTTTATGTTCATGAGGATAGCGTGGTTAAAGATGTTGTGTCATTTTGTCGGCTGTTAAATTTAAAACAGTTTTTTGGTCAACAGGAGAACTCTCAATCATCTATTGATTTCAGATTTAAAAAATCTGTTTTTCAGCCCCCGATGGATAAACATGTTGCAGTATTTCAAAAATCTGTTCTCAAAGATCTACATTTTCATGGTTGTGAAACTCGTATGTTGGGTCACAACTTGTCATTGGCTGAACAAATAGCTCTTCACGAACTGAGGAATAACCACAACATAGTTATTATTCCAGCCGACAAGGGAGGAGCAATCGTTGTTATGGACATGGACTATTATTTATCAGAGGCATACAGACAACTTAAGAATGGCAAACATTATATGCCAATGCCTGTTGATCCGACTGACCGTTTTAAGAAGGAAATTGATTCCTTCTTGGAACTGGCTGTTGAGGAAGGGATTATTAGTATATCAGTTTCACAACATCTTAAAGTGGAAGATCCTCAGAGACAGATACTCTATTTGCTACCAAAAATTCATAAAAACCTGCAGAAACCACCTGGTAGGCCAACAGTATCTGGTATGGGCTCACTTACGGAACCCTTGTCAGAATTTCTTACTAAGTACTTACAGCCACTTCTGAAAATGGTTAGGTCTAGGATCAAAGACACAACTGAATTCTTCAGAATTCTAAGTGATACGCAATTGGAACCAGGATGGATAATGTGTACATTGGATGTTACGGCCCTATATACAAACATTCCACATTGGGCTGGGCTTGAAACTCTTGAACACTGGCTCCAAAAAGCATACGTTTATCCTCCTGGTTTCACTACATTGTTAGTCTGTATGGCAGAACATGTCCTTACAAAAAACATCTTTTATTTTCAGAAGGAAAGTTTTTGGCAGGTGCGAAGTACGGCTATGGGGCCATCTTTTGTCCCCATTTATGCGGATCTCTTTATGGGATACTTGGAGGAATTCCTTATATATAATGACCTTCATAACATTTTTTTGGGTGAGATGGATATTTGGCGGCGATACCTGGATGACTGTTGGTTAGTTTGGCGGGCAGATACAGAATATGTTTTGGAGTTTATTCAACACCTCAACGATAACAAGTGGGGTATTGAATTTACACTCAATATGCACAGTCAACAAATTAATTTTCTAGATGTTGAGATATGTAGAAATACAGATAATACACTGTCGACCCAGGTATTCTGAAAATATCCACAATACAACAGTCTTCTTGAAGCTATGAACTTACATCCTGATCACATCATTAGGAATACTCCCAAGTCCCAATTCCTTCGTATTAAAAGGATTTGCTCCTCCCAGAATGACTATGAACATCATAAAAATGATTTAATACACAGGTTTAAAGTGAGATGCTACAAACCTGGACATATTATAACAGCCAGCAACTGGGCCACGGGGCAGGATGGGAAAGAATTATTGAAATATCATAAAAAAACATTACCATTAGAAAATGTTCTCAGATTTACAACTACATATGGTAGGAACATTCACGCCATTAGAAATGCAGTTAAAAATTGGAACATTCTCATGGCAAATGAGGAACTATCTAATCTCCTTCCAGATGAATGTAAGTTCTCATATCACAGAGGTAGAACATTAGGATTTCACCTTAACCATTATAAATCCAGGACAGAACGGGACTCTACGCAGGATCAACTATCACAGGAGAGAAATTGATTGGATCATTCTCCTGTGGGCATTGCTGTTTTTGTAAACACATTTTAAATCTAAGGAATTTACCAGTAAAAATACCAAATTTGTATACAGGATCAAACATTTTGCAAATTGCAGCACAGACTGGGTGGTCTATTTAGCTACCTGTTCTTGCTCTTCATTTTATGTTGGGCAAACTTCCAGGCCATTTAGAATCAGGATGTCAGAGCATTTAGGCGACATCAGGAATAAACGCATGACCAATGCACTTTACAGACATGTATGCACTCACAAATCAGTGGTATTCCACTTTTGTATCATTGATAAAATGTGGGGTGACAGAGCTCAAAAATTGGGTTGGCACAGTTTATTAAATGAAAAAGAAAAAATGTGGATAGTTAAGTTGGGGGCTCTGTTTTTCCCGGGTCTTAATGACCATCTGTAACATTTCAAAATGCATTTCCCAAAAAAATTCTTTCATGATTTTTTCTCATGATTTATAGGGATGCATATTATTATTTCTTTACTGTGCCTTTAAATGCTTTATTGATTGATAATTAATGCTGGATATATAAATGCATGACTTTCCTAGTTATATGGTAATCACTGATGAAGGCAAATGTGCTGAAACCAGTCTGATTTTTTACATTCAGAATAAACCGAGTCATCATTCTTGGTGCTGGCCTCTATTTTTGACTTTGTACTTCTGAAGATTTAGAATGAATCCCCCAAAATCATTGTGGTAAGTCCCTTTTGGTCTGTGTAATAGTGTTTCTTCCTTCTTTTGTAAATGGCCAGGGGCAATTACCCCACACTTCCTCCCAAAGCAGGTCTACTCACACAATATCAGGGGTGTTTATACACGCCTAATCCCAGTCAACTTCATCTGGCTGCCTGAGTGATAGGGTCTTAGTTCCCTTGCACACCTGTTCACTGAGGATGTGCAGCAAGTACTAATGGAGGCATAAATGCCTGGCACTAGAAAATTACATTTTAGCAAATGGAAAAGGTTTCCTGGTTGGCACCAGCAACATAATCAGCACCCATTCAGGGCTAGCTGTTCTCTATTTTTACAATATTTGGGTGATGCCTTTCTTACACCTCAATCATGGTTCATTTATCAGCCATTTCAGCATGTTTGCCCATAGATCCTTCTCTGCAGTGCATTCTGTTGTCAAATGTTTTTGAAAGGGGTTTTACGTAGATGCCTCCAAGAAAATTGTTGGCCCCTCCTTGGGGTATTAAGTTTGTGTTGGAGAAGGTAACCCTCGCACCATTTGAACCAGCTAATCTGTTTTGAGTTTCTTAACATGGAAAACTTTTTTGTTGATTGCTCTGACCTTTGTAAGAAGACTATCTGAATTACAAGCTCTTATGTGGAGTCAACCTGGTCTTATTTTCCACAGATAGGGTTTGTTTGAGAACTAATCATTATTTTATGCTTCAAGTAGTATCCAAGTTTACTTTAAGCCAAACTATCCATCTCCCTGTTTCTTTCCTGAACCTAAAAACGAATGAAAAAGGATACTGCATAGCTTGGATGTCCACAGACGACTCAGATACTATCTTGACAGAACTAAATCTTTCCAATTTTCAGATCAATTGTTCGTTTCTCTTGAAGGTGAGAAAAAGGGACAATCTGTGTCAAAACAGACTATTTCCAAATTGTCGAAGACTATTTACCTTTTGTCATACTTTCAACAACAAAACTATTCCAGGCAGTGTCAAGGCCCACTCTACCAGAACCTTGACGTCATCTATCATTTTTAGGAAAAAATGGAATTCTAGAAGTATTCTAAATACAGCAACTCTGTCATTTATTCATAAATTACAAGGCATTATAAGCTTGATTCCTTCTCTGGGTCTAGATCAGACTTTTCTAGGATGATTCTCCAGGGGCTCCTGGACCCCTCCCATTTCACCGTGGAAGTGTAGCAAAATAAGGTAATCTACCCATATAGCTTAGGCTACTGCAGCAGTGATCACTATGATGAACATAGTACACCTGTATAAGTAAACTTACCCTAACAGTAGATGTTCATATAATCACTGCTGCAGTAGCTTCTCCCTCCCTCTTTCCATATCCATTGTTTCTTAGTGTGCTGTTTATTCCATGTGAATACTTATGCTTTTTTCTTCTTTTTCTTTGTAGCATTGTCCTTTCAGGGCTCCACTTCCTTCTGTCTGTTGGCAAGAAAGCTCTTCAGAGCTTGGCATCCAAATCTGTCTTTTTGTCAACTCAGCTTAAGCTGACCGATGGATTGTATGAGTGAGTGGTGCCCTGAAGCTTTGGAAACTGATTGGCTGTTGTTTCCTTGGCAGGATACAACCCATATAGATAAAGGTTGCTGTAGCAATGCTCATTCAAATATCTACTTTTATGGTAAGTTTACTTACACAACTGTACCTTCCTCAGTCTTTTAAGTTTTTATTTTATAACCCCAGGTCAGACCCAGCATTGATTTCCCTGGTCAGCCCAGCTGCTGCTAAACATCCGGTTAATGGGACTTATGTCAGATGATCAAGTTTTCTGAAACTCGATTGAGTTTCCAAAAACTTGAACATCAAAAAAAAAAAATCCACAAAAATCTACCTTTTTTACTTCTGTGCCACCTACACCCCCTGCAAATTACATATACCAACTCCAAGATTGCACTACAGTGAAGAAAGGGTAAATATCCTGATCCTTGCTGTACCGTAATCTCCATTCGAAAGTTTTGAGTTTTCAAAAACTGGATCATATGGTCCTGACCATATGAATTTTTAGTGAAAACTCGATCAGCTGAGAGGGACCAGTTAATGCTAGTCTCTCCTCTTATGACAAGGATGGGAAAGTCTTAGAAACATTTAGGAAAATTTGTATTAGTCTTCAACATGTATTTTAGAATTCTCAGTTGTCAAACTTAAATTGAGAATATAAGAAACATTATGGTAACTTTTCCTTCATCTAAGGAAGAATGTTCTTTGTGTAGTCTTATTGCTTCTATGTCTCAAGTGAATACACATTGTAGGATATGTGCTTATTATTCATCTGATGCTAATCCCCTAGCTGCTGCTACTGGAACTGTTCTCAGGAAGTTTGCTTTGTTGCATAGTCAAAATCTTCCTGATGATAAAGATGACATTTTAGTTTCTCTCTTAGACAGGGGGGGGGATAGTCTTTTGCCAATCTGCTGTAGAGATCCTAAAATGTGTGATGAGACAGGGAAGCTGATGCAGGGAATTTCACAGATCTTTCAGCATTCCTTCTCCAAATTTGCCAAGGGTTTTAATGCAACCTTTCCAACATTTTACAAAAATTAAAAACCTCTGCAACATTTTTCAAAAATTAAAATAAGCATGCACATCAAGCTGCAGGTAAACAAAGAGCAATAGTAAGGAGGAACCCCCCCCCCCCCAAAAATAAAGGACTTTCTGAAAAGTTTGAATGACAATTTTCAGAGTTCCCTCCCCACTTCTCACCCTGGCAAGCCTTTAATTCTTGACAAAAATCTGAACCTCCATTTCTCAATTTGGAAACAGTATCAGATAAATTGGTTTTAATAGTGACTCATCACAGATAGAGATGGCAGTGGGAATCTTTCCCTCCTTTTCAGTGGATTCCTCCTCATCCAACAGATCAACCTTCTGTTTTCCCTCCTGTCATTCAGCATCTACTTACTCAGTAGGTGATAGAAGCTGTTCCTCCTTTTCAGATAGGAGAAAGCTTTTGTTCAAGAATGTTTCTCATACTAAAGAAAGAAGCTTAATGGAGACCAATTTTGGATCTTTCTTTTTTAAACTAATTTGTGTCAGTCCAAAGTTCAAAAATGTTATCTCTTCATGACCTGTTAACTCTCGTTCCCCATTTAAGTTTTTGGTGACCCTAGATTTAAGAAATGCTTATCATCACATTCACATAGTAGCAGATTTGAAATGCTCCTTAAGATTTTCTGTGTCTGGTTCACATGTTCAGTTGTCTGCACTACCTTAGTATGATCTACTGCTCCAAAGGTGTTTAAATGGTGTCCAGCTCCAGTGATAGCCTACTGCAGACTACAAGGTGTTTGCATTTTTCCTTATTTAGATATTTTGCTTGACTTTGCAGAGTCTTTTTCAACATGTCAAAGATCTCTAATTTAGGTGAGAGATCTTTTGCACAAAACTGGGATTTCAGGAGAACATCCAAAAGTCTTTGGCTAACTAAATTCTCAGATGACTGCAAACTAGGAGCCATTATCGAAACTCCTAACGATGAGGGCATCCTACAAAAGGGCCTCACTGAGACAGATGCCCGGTGTCAAAGCCATGATCTCAAGCTCAATGCCAAAAAGTGCATTGTCATCCCCTTTGGTAAAAACTCTGTACCCATGAACTACCACATAAGTGGTAGTCTACTTAACACCGAAAGTGTAATAATAGACCCTGGGACACAGGTGGACAGTAGTCTCTCCTTTGATAATCACATCGCCACAGTGGTCAGAGAATCCTTCTACGTGGCACACCTCATCACAAAAGGTTTCTCATCCAGAAAAAAGAGGTCATTGTTCCCCTCTACCCATCACTCATTAGACCCATTATAGAGTACAACGCCCCTTTTGGTATGTACCTCACAAGACATCTACAACAACTGGAAAGGCTGCAAAAATACCTCACAGAGGATTACTGGCCTCAAACAGATGCCTTACACAGACCGACTCAAAAAACTCCAGCTTTACTCCGTTGCATATCGTCTACTCGGAGGCAATCTCTGCCTAACATACAAAGCTATGTCAAACCCAGAGCTGTTGGACATGCTACACTTAAAGAAATCCCAATCCCTCCGAGCTACATGCTCTAGGGAACTAAACCTTGTCATCACAATAAATAAAACATGCTGGAGGGATAGATTCCTGTCCCAGAGACTTCCATACTCTGCAACAGACTACCTATGTCAAACAGAGCTCCTCATTAGCACTCTTCAAGAAAAATCTTGATGATTGGATGGGTAATAGGAAATTCACCCCAGGGATCACTTCTGTGGTTCTGCTTGACAGGGGCACAGGAAAATAATTTTCTTGGGTGGCGAAAGCCAGGGTACCTTTTTGGCTAGGCTTATATAGGCTCTAGGGCCAATAGCCTAGTACCTACCTATGAACCTAAGTCTTGATTTACTTCTTCTCACAGGATTATTTTTCCTGGGGTATTTCCTGGATGCATTAGTTCAAAAAGCTTTTCTTCCACAATAAAAAGTAGATCTATAGATCTATTCCTGACTTTTCTTCCCAAACAAAAGTCTCAGCAAGGGAATTTCTAATGATACTAGGATTGATGGCATATATGATTCTCATGACTACCGTAAGAAGACTACCCATGAGAAAAATTAGTGGTACATAAAATTGGTATGGTCCCAGCATCAACATCTCCTGACATTCTAGTTGACTGGCTTGGAGTTTGTGAGAAGGGAATGTCTTTAGTGGTGAGACCCAATTTTCTCTGAATTCAGGTCTCCCATTTCCCTTCCAGATTCTCCACAGTCTCTAACAACAGACACCTTAAACTTAGCTTGAGGATTAGTGTATTTGTGCATAAAATTGCAGGGTCTTCAGAACATAAATGACAGACCAAAACACACAAATGTAAAAGAGATGTCAGTCTTAAATGCTGTCACTTCTCTCAATCATCTGTGGTACCCATGGCCATTACATGTGATTACAGAAAACACCACCGTAATGTGGCACATAAATTAACAAATAGGAGGCCCAGATCTTATCCTCTGTGTATACTAGCCATGGTAACCAATAGCTTTCCATCTCAGACTCACTCTACAGGCATATTGCATCCTGTCAGAGCAAGACTTTTTTGGTAGACAATCTGAGTAGGAGCAGGACAAATTCTCATGAGTGTAAACTGAATCTGGGGGGGGTCTTTCAATAATTGCTCAGTCTGTGGTGAATAGGGTCTGTATTATAAGAACGAACGCTTAAAATGTCGAGCACCAGTTTGTCGACACATTTTAAGCAAACGCTCTTATAAGTGAAAGCTCTAAAGATCTAAAACGTTAAGTTTGAAATGTCATAGTTGGCCAACACACGCAAATGTAGCAGTGACGTAAAGATGTGTACATTATGAATTATGCATGTTTACCTTAATTTTAGTGTAATCTCAGACTTGGTATATATAATTAGCAGGGGGTGTGGGGGGAGCAGTTAGAGAAAAAATAGTGCATGTGTGTTAAATGGTTTGTGTTTCGGGAAAGTGCCATTTTGGTCAAGTGTAATTTTGGAGATTTACTGTTGGCAGTTGGTATGGTTACTTCATTTACTTTACATACGGGTAGGATTGTAGCATATATTTAGGGTGTTCGTTACAAGTGAAATTTAATGTGTTTGCAGTTCATGTTCAATGCGGCAGTGAGTGATTGCTGTTGGACAACTAAAATATTTAAAGTATGTAGGTTTCAACTTTTTCAGTTTTCACTTATAAAAGCATTTGCTTAAAACATATCGACAAAGATGTGTTCGACATTTTAAGCATTCGTTCTTATAATATAGACCTGGTGAATATCTGTGATAGACCTTTTTACCTCCAGTCGCAACAATCATTTGACAAACTTTTGCTCAGGAACTTCATGCAAAAAGGCCTGGAAAACAGATGTTTTTTCTTTTCCTTGGACAGGAATCTTCCTGCATGCTTTTCCACCCTTTACACTAATGTCCAGAATAATTCTGAAGATTCAGAAGGACTCTCCAAAGGTCATCATGATGACTCCTTGCTGGTCCAGGCAGCAGTGGTTCTCCTTCTTCTGGAAATGGCCAAGGGAGATTAACATAAACTTCTTCGCAAACTGAACCTACTTACGGAAGATGGGGAGTTTGATACATCCCAGTTCAAAACAACTGCAACAAATTACCTGGATGATAAAATCTTAATACCTTTTAGGCAGCAGTTTTTGAGGATGTGCAGCGGGTATTAAAGGAGGCAATAAAACCTTTTACTAGGATGCTAATACAAATGGAAAGGATTTTCTAGTTGGCACTGAGGCAAGAACCAGGACCTCTTTTAAGGTATTGTTTCTCTAGTTCTGCAATATTTCTGTGAGTTATTGTCCTGGCCTTTCCTACTCCTCCATCAAAGTATACTTGGCCATTTCAGCATGTTTGCCCATGGATTCCCCTCTTTCATTGCAATCACATGTGAAATTGTTTTTAAAAGGGATGTTGCTTACCAAGCCTCCTAGGAAACAGGTGAGTTTTCCTTGGGAATCTTAACTTTGTCTTGGAAAAAATTAACTTTTGCTCCATTTGAACCCAGCTCCTCAGGCTAATTTGAGGTTCATAACATGGAAAACAATTTTGCTGATTGTCCTGACTTGTGCAAAAAGAGCATTTGAGTTGCAAGCTCTTGTGGTGTTTCATCTTTATCTCATTTTCTACAAAGGCAGAGCTTCTTTAAGAACTTACCCTTCATTTATATACAAACTGGCATCCTTGTTTACTTTGAGACAAGCTCTCCATCTCCCTGTCTTCTTTTCAGTACATAAAAATGAAGGAGAAATGATCCTTCATCCGTGTTCACAGACAACTCAGATATTATCTTGACACAACTGAATATTTCAGGAGCTCTGATAAGTTATTTGTTTCTTGTGAAGGAAAGATGAAAGGACAGCCTATGTCAAAGCAGGCTATATCCAAATGGTTGTCTCATGTCATTACATTTTGTTATACCAACCACCACAAGGCAATTTTAGGCAGGGTCAAAGCTGACTCTACCAAGGCATTGGCTTCATCTGTGTTTTTTGGATTCTAGAATTTTTCTAGAAGTGTCATCTTGATCCTGTGTACATACATTTATGAAGCACTATGAACTAGATTCATTCTCCAGTTCTAGGACAGGCTGTGAAAGCACCATTCATTGTCCATTGGCTCCTAGACCCTTATCCTTCATCCTTCTGCCTTCTTCCTTTCAGTTTGTTGTAGTAATCTACCCATATAGCTAAGCCTACAGTAGCAGTGATCAAGTGATGAACATAGTACTATAACACACGTTGACCCAATATGGTGTCAGGTTTAACCTGAAGGGTGGTTCAGGGTAGCCAGAGACACAGGCAGCTTTACAACCTGTTGTTAAAACAATCAGTGAACAATACCAATCAATACATGTAAAACTGAAATATAAGTGGGATGCAAGCATGGAAAAGGTGGAGAGCTGTTTGAGAAGAATTTAACAAATATACTGTGACAAAAGTCCACAGCAGGTGCTGATATCTACAGCAGAATCACCTCTCATTAAGTTGAAAGTGATTATTTGCAGTAGAAGTAATGACTTGTGAGCTGGAATTCATAGACATGCACTGAGTGGCCAAGCAAGGCTTGTGAGCCTTAACATAAGTATAGTGCTTAGTGTCAATACACTGCCGTGTAAAGTAAATATAAATAAACAAATGGTAACAGTCAGCACAGCCGAGCAGTAGCTGTGCTCTGGTGTCAGAATAAGAGCAATGTTAAAAAGGCAGAAGCCAGCTAAAGCAGATCAAATTAAGCAGTGAGTAATAGAATAAGGAATAAGCTATGTGATAGGTGATGCTAATTTCACAACACTTGGACTTACCAGGTAATGAGAGCTAGATCATGGTGAAACAAGCTGTCAACAAGCACTCGACAGTAGGAACTTAGAGCACATTTCAATCACCTGTTTTCAGATGTCCTGTCACCTGGACACTTTAATGGCTCTACGACAGGGTAGAAAAGGGGGAGTGTAGGACAAGTCGGAAGTTGTAAACTATAGCAAGTGGAGATGCCCACAGAAAGGAAACATAAAGGAAAAGTAGGTGGAGGGAAAAGTAGGGAACATTTTTGTATGGGGATTGATACCTCTTCTTCATATATTTATAGATAAAAGATGATGGGGTGGCTGATAGGGAAGTGGTGAGGAGGTGGGAAAGGGTGGTCACTGGACATAGGAAAACAAAACAATATAGAGAAACAAGGGTAGATGTGCATATACTAGGAGAAAGGAGCAAAGGCTGGTCAGAAACAGTGAGTGAAAAAATGGTGACTGAAAGGAGTGGACAATGCACAATGGTGGGCAATGGCACAGTAGGAGTTGGGGTACACCTGGCTGGGGATAAGATAGTGTACAAGGATGAAGGACTTCTTACCAAAACTGAGACATAATGGTCAAAGGAGAGCCCTTGTCTATGTAGGTAGCAGGTCTTTAACAACAGAATATGTTCAGAGGGAGTAAGGTATTTGTCAAGGGTAAATCTGCTGCACCTCTTGCCATTTAGAGCAAGCCCATGACTGACACAACAGGCATTAGTCTGATCCATTCTTTGTTGGAGAATATGGGTATTGTGAGGGAACTGACAACTATAGTTAATTTGCAGTTGTCCCCAGGCTTGATTAGTGAGAGACCTTGGATGCCCAGTTTCACCTTTTTCTTACTAAACTCGTGTCACTTTGTGCATGAACACTTTGTATCACTGGGTCTCTCTCTCTGTCTCATCCCCTTAATGGAAGCAGTAGTTTTATTGTCCCACTGAGGAACATTCAACAAGGAGAAGGGATACTGGGGAAAAGACATTATACCATAAGGTTGCTGGGTCACTTGACTGAGCTTTTTAGAGACAGCATACAGTGCATTTCTGCCTATGCTCCCAAAAGTTTTTCCTGAACATGGATGAGTGGTGACATGATTATACTGTGGCGTTTCTTGTATGACTTTCTTAATGCATTGTGTTTGACTGCTGTTTCCCAAGGGAAAAAGATAGTGACTACAGCTGTGTGACTCAGCCCCATCCATCCATCTGACCTTCTGCTTTTCCACTAATTAAATCCTTTTCCAGGTCTGAGTTCCTGTTGTGAAGCAGACAGATATGCAGTTTGAGGGTCAGAGGCCTGGCGCCTAAAATCACTAGTTTTGATCCTACTAAAGAAATACATCCATTTTGCCAGCTTTTGGAGTCTAGAGACAAAATTACTGTGATATTAATGTATAACATTGGAAAAACAGACTCATTGCTAGCAGCTAAGTCAAGGCAAGCAAACAGTGGGAATGCTTGATAAATCAAAATTGTCTATTGCAAATAACTTTTTGTAGGTATTTTTTATAAGCTTCAGTTCTGTATTGCCCATAATTTCTTGTCTAGTGGTATACACAATATAATCACTGACTCATACAAAATTGGAAGTGTTTTAGTGAAGTGCAAACATTTAGTGTACAAGAGTAGCAATTTTCATATGAACAGTGCAGGAAGTCCTTGATGTATATATATATGAAGGGAAGGCACTCCAGAATTTAATACTAGAGACATGGGATGCCATATCCTGTAATTTTGCTGTTTCCCCCCCAAGGTATACATGAATAATTGTTGTCAGCTGTTATTAAACTAAATCCCTGTGGAAAACAGGGATTAAGATGTTCTTGTTCTCTGAGTTTTTCAGATAATATATTGTACCAACTGCTCCTTCTAATGCCACTGCAAGTTATTACTATATACTTTTCCAATTTCTCCCATATTTTGTTATTTTCTAATTTGTAATTTTGTAACTTCTATCATTGTATTTGTATTTTGTATTTTTTTATATTATCCTGGAGCTTTTCTCCCCAGGACTCCATTGAAAACGAGCTCTTCGTGGCCCAATGGACCATCCTGGCAAACAAATTGCAATGAAATAAATAAATAAATAAAATGTGCTTCCTTCACCTGTCATGTAGCACAGCTGAGAGCTGAAATTTTATTTTATTGGAAATAGTATCCAGTAAAGGGTTAAAAGAATGCAGACATTTTTATGATGAAGAAGCCAAAGGCTTTGACTTATCTGTCTGGAACAGATTATCAGTGTTTGGCTCCATGGAGTTAAGGAATCAAGTCAATGTCAGACACAGGAGAAACAAGCTGGAATGAGATGGGAGTGAGCATCCGAGGTTGTCTTGCCCATCCCATGGGTAGAAGCTTCATTTAAGTCATATTGCTGGAAAGCTCCCTAGATATATGTTCAGTACTGTGTTCCAGTGCACATAGAATTGGGAGTATGAGCCCAGCTACAGAGTACATGCATTCCAACTAAGTATCATAGGTGTACAGAAGTGTGCACCTCCAACAGCTGTTGGTTGGTAAAGAGGAGAGAGTTATCAAAAAATCTCATAGCCTCCCATAGGATGAAGCCCTCTGTCCCTGGCTTTAACTCTGTTCCTTCTGGTAATTGGTTTCTGGTGTCTTCCAGTGCTGTAGGTGGAGAGGAACAAATGGGCCAGCTTGGAATATGGCTTGATGGGTTTGTTGGGTATGTATGTGGAGACTGTTTTGGATCACAAGTCTGAAAGAATGTTATAACAAAAAGTTGAACACTGGTGTAAATGCTCTGTTATATAAACCAAACAAGAGATTTTCTCAGGTGTTTTCCAAGCCAAGTCACATAAAAGTGCATGACATATGCATATTTCTTGTATAACAAATCTAACAACAAGTCCTGTTTAAGACATAGTTCTGCTCTGCATTATATAAAGTAAAAGTGCTTGGCACCAGTGATACCAGTTTGACATTAAAGTACATTTCTTTATGCTGTTTGAACACTAAGCTGTACAGGTGGTTAGAATTACTAATGGTATACGCTTGGAAAATTAAGTATTTTAGTTGGCCAGAGTTACTTATGGCATATGCTTGGAAACCTTAATAGTGAGTGATGTACTCTTATCTTTTATTTTAGGAACAGCAAATGGGAAATACTGTTGCCCACAAATCTTTATCAATCATCGATGCTTCTCAGGTCCTTATTTAAACAAAGGGAGACTCTCAGAGCTACCACAGTCTGTTGGACCAGGCAAATGTGTACTGGTCCTTAAAGAGGTAAAATTAATTGTGTATGTGTGTGCCCTTTCCTGACATTGCAGCATCTTTGTTACATATTACCAGCGTGAGTTTTAGTGCCACTCAGAAAAAAAATGTTGCTGTACCACAAGGAAACAAATCATCTCAGAACCCATTTATCAGCAGAGTGATGAGACGGTCTGCATTTTATATATTTATGGGTGTAAATGACTGTGCTGTAATTCTGTATCACTTGGTGTCAGAACCCTGAAACAGTAAGTTGTTCTTAGCACTTCAGTTTTATACAGCCAGAGATTAAACCTGCATCATAAAATGGAAAATTCTTCTGAGAATCATATGAGCATTCATGTTGTGGCTTGGGTTATTTACTGCTATAATGGTCAGCAACATGATTATTTTCATTAATGTGTTTGGTTTCTTTGACTATGTAGTTAATAGCTTTATTTATAGAACTTCAATGTAATCTGTTAAAGTGTAGTGGCCAAATTTAGTCCTGTATGATTATTTCTTTTTATTCTGGAATATGCACTGTTCTTCCTTTCTTGACTATAATATGTCATTGTAACTTTTTAGCACAGCAAACTGTATTTTTCTTTTTTCTTTTTTTTTTGTCAGCTTTCTCTTGGTTTGTAGCTGCTAAGAGGGAACAAAGTAAATGGCGTAGGTCAATATGGTCAAATGCATGCAGACGTGTAAATACCTTGAATTTTTTGTCGTATTTATCTAAACATGTCTGTACACACTTGGCCACACTGACCTATAGCCTTTTTTTGACTGCTTTCTCTTGGTTTGTAGCTAGCTGCTAAGAGACGGAACAAAATAAAGGCCGTAGGTGGGTGTAGTCAAATGCGTATTGACGTGTGTAGCTAAGACAAACACCTTAAATATTTTGTCTTGTCTGTTATTAGCAAATTAGAGCACAGCTGACACATACTGGGCTTGGGATAGTTTCATAACTTCAACATAGCCTTGTAAGCTTTGTTACTACAAAGTGGGAAATGTTTTCTGAATATGCAGGTGTGACAGTGGGAGCACTTTACATAATCAAATTACTGAAAGCTCGAATTGCATATGGTCGAGACCATATGCTCGAGCTTTCAGTAACTTGAATGTATAAAGTAACACTTCACTTACCTTAAAACATTACTTGCACACAGAGGCAAGGATCCTTGTACCCTCTGTGTGTAAGTAAAGTTTTCATTTTTTTTGCGATGTTGACAGGAAACGGGAAATCTCCTGTTTTGCGCTTACGCATACAGTGCGAAATGGGAGATTTCCCTTTTCCCCACTGTAGCGCAATCTCGGAGTTGGTATATTTAAGTAGGGGGGGTGTTGGGGGCACATCCCCACATGAGTGCAGGGGCAAAGCCCCTGCATATATTTATAGATAAAAAGATGATGGGGTGGCTGATATAGGAAGTGGTGAGGAGGTGGGAAAGGGTGGTCACTGGACATAGGAAAACAAAACAATATAGAAACAAGGGTAGATGTGCATATACTAGGAGAAAGGAGCAAAGGCTGGTCAGAAACAGTGAGTGAAAAAATGGTGACTGAAAGGAGTGGACAATGCACAATGGTGGGCAATGGCACAGTAGGAGTTGGGGTACACCTGGCTGGGGATAAGATAGTGTGTACAAGGATGAAGGACTTCTTACCAAAACTGAGACATAATGGTCCAAAGGGAGAGCCCTTGTCTATGTACAGGTAGCAGGTCAGCTAACAACCAGAGAATATGTCCAGAGGGAGTAAGGTATTTGTCAAGGGTAAATCTGCTGCACCTCTTGCCATTTAGAGCAAGCCCATGACTGACACAACAGGCATTAGTCTGATCCATTCTTTGTTGGAGAATATGGGTATTGTGAGGGAACTGACAACTATAGTTAATTTGCAGTTGTCCCCAGGCTTGATTAGTGAGAGACCTTGGATGCTTTAGTTTCCACCTTTTCTTACTAAACTTCGTGTCACTTTGTGCATGAACACTTTTGTATCACTGGGTCTCTCTCTCTGTCTCATCCCTTAATGGGAAGCTTAGTAGTTTTATTGTCCCACTGAGGAACATTCAACAAGGAGAAGGGATACTGGGAAAAGACGCATTATACCATAAAAGGTTGCTGGGTCACTTGACTGAGCTTTTTAGAGACAGCATACAGTGCATTTCTGCCTATGCTCCCAAAGTTTTTCCTGAACATGGATGAGTGGTGACATGATTATGCACTGTGGCGTTTCTTGTATGACTTTCTTAATGCATTGTGTGTTTGACTGCTGTTTCCCCAAGGGAAAAAGATAGTGACTACAGCTGTGTGACTCAGCCCCATCCATCCATCCTGACCCTTCTGCTTTTCCACTAATTAGAAATCCTTTTTCCAGGATCTGAGAGTTCCTGTTGTAGAAGCATGAGGCAGATATGCAGTTTGAGGAGTCAGAGGCCTGGCGCCTAAAATCACTAGTTTTGATCCTACTAAAGAAATACATCCATTTTGCCAGCTTTTTGGAGTCTAGAGACAAAATTACTGTGATATTAATGTATAACATTGGAAAAACAGACTCATTGCTAGCAGCTAAGTTCCAAGGCAAGCAAACAGTGGGAATGCTTGATAAATCAAAATTGTCTATTACCAAATAACTTTTTGTAGGTATTTTTTATAAGCTTCAGTTCTGTATTGCCCATAATAATTTCTTGTCTAGTGGTATACACAATATAATCACTGA